>NC_056739.1:1520821966-1520834937 GCF_019279795.1 Protopterus annectens
TACACCCAAAAATATGTGGAATGCAGGTGCACCTACAATGCTTTTTTTTTTAGTCCTTTTTCTTTCAAGATGATTGTATTATTTTATTGTTTAGTGGCCAGGTTCATGAAGTTGCTATAACAGGTAAAACCTGCTGTGGACCAGTAGGAAGGGAACAGCTGAGCAGCCTGTTCACAGGGGCTGTGGAAATCTAAACATAAGAATGGAGAGTAAGAAACAGCTGCAGTTAGTAGGGTCACTGAAGAAGCTGGAGAGAAGTACAGGAGAGACAGAAGACCATAGCGGAGAAATGCAAGCATGCAAAGTGAAACAAATACATTACTATCAGGGTGGAGTGCAGTTCTAACATTTAGTAGAAATTTAAAGGATACCAATGAATAAATGCAGCACAGATTGACCAGAGCAATACTAATATGTGATAAACCGCCCACATATGCTATACTAACATTAGTATGTGCACATGGTAAATAGTATATAGCATGCAGGTCTAAGAAAACAGTACAGAAGTCACCAGCTGAATATTAGCTAAACAGAAGGAGAAGGGAAACACTCCAATTGTTCGCTAGATAATGTACTATGCATTATTACAGTTTTAAATGCCTTACAAGCCTAGAAATGTTAGCCCTCTAAATATAGGCTTAAAAGCACATTGCTTGAATCATAAATAGCGAACTATTTTCAATGAAACAGACCAAGTGGCTTTTCATAAGATTGCAGCAATAAATAAGCAAAATACAGATAGTTTCCTGCAAGACTCCACTAAAGCTGCATTTATGTTACAGAAACAACTATAAAATACATGTTAGAGCAACAGAGACATAGTACAGCACAGACAGATTGCTTAGGGCCACAAGATATTACATGGGAATGCTAAGCAAAATCTATCAGGCTGTAAAAACAAAACATCATAGTATTATTACTATTATCACGTTTCTTTAATCCATAAATTATTTTGTTCTGAAAGGTTGAAAGGTACCATTATTTACAGAAAAGGAGAATAGAGGAGGGTGCTTATTATGTATCTTCATATTAAAAAAAACTGATACCGCAAAACAAAACCAAACTTGAAAAGGAAGCCGGCAAGAAGATAAACCTCAGCGAATGCACCAAATCCAAACACAGTGATGCTAATAAACTGCAATTTAAATTTTATTTAAGGTTTATTTTAAGCTCAACAACGACCGTAAGCTTGTCGTCAGTGTTCCACACCAACTTCATCAGAAAAACAAAAAACACATTCCAATTTGCACCTTAATAAAAAGCTCATACATCACATGACTACTTAGCATTTAAGCCAGTGTATTCACAAAAGCAGCTCAAACCCTTCCCTACGAACTCAACCTTCCTGAACAACCGGTTTAAAGAAAATATTCATACCTATATAAACCATACTAAATAAGTAAACAATTAATAAAAAATTGATAAAAAAATCAGTCTACAAAAATGCATTAATAAATCCATGATCGTGATCCAGGTCTTAATGGAATGTTATCTATTTCTTGTATTTTAAAATTAAGAAGTTTAGTTAGGTAATTTTAATGTATACCTCTCAACTATCCAGATTTCCACAGAATGTCCAAATTTTGCCTCATATTTTTGGTCTGCTCCTTTTAAAATCTATGTTTTTCTCTGGCAAACTACAGAGGATTGTTGTCACTAAATAATGCTATACATTTGAGTTACACACTTCATTTCTTTCACAAAATGCAAGCTAAGACAAAACCTGTCATTCTAACAACATTCTTAAGTTTGTAAGAGCAATATTTAAAAACTGTCCCTGTTGTTAGGTCTTTGCCCCCCCCCCCCCAATTATTTAAGACTTTATCCAGATTTCTTGTGTTAAGGAGTTGTAAGGTATGGTACACATTCGTATAGGAACACTAAAAATAAGCAAAACTCCCTAATCTTGATGTTTGTTTTATCAACACAATCAATAAAACAGGGGGTTGACAAGTATGCTGTTGTAGAGTTTGTTTATGGCAGAAGACCACCAGATTGGCTTCCTTTTTTTGGAGGATAGCATCTTGGTTCTGTTAGGGATAGCACGATCCATGCACTCGTGTAAGTGCTTATAAAGTGCATTTGTGTAGGATTCAGCAGTGGTATCTCTATTGTCCATCTGCATGGGTGTCATGAAGTTTGCCACTTCTGTCCTAAAAAGCGTGAAGTTGGCTTTGGAGAAATTTTTTACGGTTGTTTTCCTAATGGGGGGTGGGAGCGGGATGTGGATGTCTAGGGTGATTAGCTTGTGGTCAGATCTGACCAATGAGGAGCTGACCTTTGGTGTGGAACACCGGTCACCCATATTGGTGATGACAAGGTCTAGGATATTGCTGCCTCTGGTGAGGGTGTGGATAAGTTGATCCAAGGCATTGGAATTGATGATTTCCAGAAAACGTTGAGCAAAAGAGTTGGTACATGAGTAGTTTTCCCAGTTAATGGTAGGGTAGTTGAAATCACCCATTATTAGAGTGTTGGGTTGTACCTTAATATTTTCCAGTGTATCAAGAAAAGAGGAGTGGGAATCCTGGGGCATGGTGGGGGGGTCTGTAGTAAGCTACAATCTGGATTGCGGTTTTGTCCAGAGTTAGTTGAACTTGGATAATCTCGGATGCATTATGCTGAGCATCTAGCTTGGAGGTGTGGATATCCTTAATGAATATGGACACACCTCCACCTTTAGTGTTTCAGTCCGGGTTTGGTGTCCGAAAGGTGTGGTATGAATTATAGCCTATTTATAAGGTGTGGTATGAATTATAGCCATTATAGAAAGAAACTGTTGCAAAAAAGAGTAAAATCCCACGATTGGAGGAACTCCCTGGTCAGCCTCAGTAAGAAGCTGAGATCCCTTATAAAATCCTCCAAAGCTAGTTATGAAAACAAAATTGCCACTGATTCTAAAGACAACCACAAAGAATTCTATAGCTATGTTAAAAATCTCAATGGCAACACTCAGATCTGCTCTGAGTTACAGTACAATGACACTAAATATACAGAACCAACTGATATTGCCAACATCCTGGCAGATAGGTTCAGTGCTAACTTTACCCCCCTCTCACCCCCTAAAGGGCCCGTCTTTATACCAGAAGAATGCAAAGTTCCTGTAATCATGGCTGCACAGGTAAAAACTTCACTCTCCAAAGCCAAGAACACAGCATCCATGGGACCTGACAACATCCCAGGCTGCCTTCTACATGAACTACAGAATGAACTGGCACCCCACCTAAGTACCATGTTCAATCATAGCCTCACCTCAGGCTTTGTGCCCATTGAATGGCGCACCGTGACAGTTATCCCACTCCACAAAGGGGGGGCCACAACAGACCCTGGGAACTACCGCCCCATTAGCCTGATGAGCCTCATCTGCAAGGCCATGGAATGTATCATCATGGAACTCATAAACAAAGACATTGGAGATCTCCAAACCCTGGACCCCACACAGTTTGGGTTTGTAAAAGGCAGATCATGTCTCCTAAACCTGATAGACTTCTTTGAAGTAGTCACCAAGGCCATGGATGAGGGTAAGGTGGTTCACACAGCCTATCTAGATCTCGCCAAGGCATTCAACACCACCCCCCACGCTAGAATTATAGATAAACTCACTAAACTAGGTATAAATCCCTATGTCACAAGATGGGTTGCCAACTAGCTTACTAAAAGAACCCACACTGTGAAAGTAGCAGACTCCAAATCAGACTTCAGACCAGTGACAAGTGGAGTACCACAGGGTTCAGTCCTGGGTCCTGTCCTGTTTGGTATCTACTTCTCTGAAGTACAGGCTAACACAGAAGGTCTTTGGCTAACTAAATTCGCAGATGACTGCAAACTAGGAGCCATAATTGAAACTCCTAACGATGTGGACATCCTACAAAAGGGCCTCACTGAGACAGATGCCTGGTGTCAAAGACATGGTCTCAAGCTCAATGCCAAAAGTGCATTGTCATCCCTTTGGTAAAAATTCTGTACCCATGAACTACCACATAGGCGGTAGTCTACTTAACACCGAAAGTGTGATAAGAGACCTTGGGACACAGGTGGACAGTAGTCTCTCCTTTGATAATCACATTGCCAAAGTGGTCAGGAAATCCTTCTACATGGCACACCTCATCACAAAAGGTTTCTCATCCAGAAAAAAAGAGGTCATTGTTCCCCTCTACTCATCACTCATTAGACCCATTATAGAGTACAATGCCCCTTTTGGTATGTACCTCACAAGACATCTACAACAACTGGAAAGGCCACAAAAATACCTCACAAAGAGGATTACTAGCCTCAAACAGATGCCTTATGCAAAAAACTCCAGCTTTACTCCGTCGCATATCGCCTACTCAGAGGCGATCTCTGCCTAACATATAAAGCTATGTCAGACCCAGAGCTGTTGGACATGCTCCACTTAAAGAAATCCCAATCCCTCTGAACTACACACTCTAGGGACCTAAACCTTGTCACCACAATAAACAGAACATGCTGGAGGGATAGATTCCTGTCCCAAAGGCTTCCCATACTCTAGAACAGACTACCTGTCTATGTCAAACAGAGCTCCTCATTAGCACTCTTCAAGAAAAATCTTGATGATTGGATGGGTAATAGGAAATTCATCCTGGGGATCACTTCTGTGGTTCTGCTTGACAGGGGCACAGGAAAATAATTTTCTTGGGTGGCAAAAGCCAGTGTACATTTTTGGCTAGGCTTGTATAGGCCCTAGGGCCAATAGTCTTGTACCTACCTATGAACCTACGCAAGATCAAAAACCCAGGGTTTGGTAAATATGCCCATTCCCCAGGGACTGTGCAGTCTTGGAGGTAATAATATAAAGTTAGCAGGGGTTGTGGAGGGTGCAGGGAGCTTGCCCTCTGCAAAACTGAATGATTTACTTTTACATGTTGCACAGTTATGTTCGGAGTATGTGCACTGCAGAGTCAACATCCTTTTTGTCGATTTGGATATGTCAGCATTACAGCATTGACATTTGGGAAGTACTCCCATAAACACACATATTATAATATATTAAATACATAAATAAATATATATAATTATTGTATCCCAATAGGAAATTGACAATTTAACATGTACACATAACCTTACAAACAGCCCAACTATCTATGTATGACCTAATATACATGCAAATAAAAATTAATGGTGGCCTCAGTACAGTTGAGTAAACTTAAACATACTGTAATACACAACAAACCATTCCATTCAGATGCTGATCTCATCAAGTGCAGACATACTTGGTGCTTACTGTACTTCTAGCAAATTCCTCAAACACGTTATTCTCCAGCTTTGTGATACTCCAGTTCCAACTATCCACCTACCAAGCAGTCAAATGTCAGCTCCGAAACTTATACCAGAGTTTAGAAGCTCATTTCTTAGTGTTGTCTTTAGCATCCATGAAAACCAAGCACATAGTCATTTACCTCTTCACTGTGAAACTTCCCAGATGCCTTCTCATTTACCTTAATTTTGCAGTTTGTAGAAAATGAGTGCTGCATAACTGGTCCCACAGAAAGAAATCAATCTATTACTGAGGACTACAGCATTTGTTGCATCTGCTGTGTAGCAAGGAATGTGCAACTTCATAGTATTGTTCCTGCCTCTGACTAAGGCTCTCGCATTTATTATCGGGCCTTACTCTCTACCCTGAAATACTGAATAACAAGCAGAAGCTCTTCCCTCTACCCTGTTAAACTGTGTAAAACTGGATTAGTTCAGTAGGTATCCTTGTATTTTGCTAGTTTTTATATGTCAGGGTCTTTATCCACTTCTGGGTCAGTAAAAAGTAAATGTTCTTTACAGCAAATCACCCCTTTCCTTGCATCCATCAACACCTTGATCCTTTTGTGAACTTTTATTTGGTCCTGCTATAGCATTCTTTCTCCACCTTACACCAAATACTACTGTGATAAACATATTGGCCAGGAATGCAGGATCTGAAAAGCACCCCATGTAATCACAATGAGAAACTGTCTCTTCTATTTTTCCAGATTTTTTAGTATTGCAGCACTATGTCCGAGTACAGTAGGTTTTTTATTAATTTTAAGTAACATGAGAACTCATAATTTCTTGAACTTTTGGTAGCACTTATGTCATTGTTCCAGTTTATTAATGGGTATATTGTGGGAGAAAAACTCCTCAGGCACTTATGGATCTTTGCTTTTGAGTCTTTTTCTCTACCAGCCAAATGTTATGACATTGTATTGTAATATTTCTAACTACCCACTGCATCTTGGGAGGTTATACCAGACTGCCCACATTACTGCTTCAGAAGAGCATTTGAGAAATGTTTTGGAGATTACTATATGAGGTATTCTGCACACACACACACACACACACACACACACACACACACACACACACACACACACACACACATAAGCACATATGCCCACACTGCTTTTTCCTATTTAGCTTTCTGTTTTTTAGTTTTATGTCATTCACTACACTTGTTGGAGGGTCTGCCTTGCTGCCTAGAAAACACATTCTCTGCTTTTCTACTTTTAACTTTATTTTAAGCTTGTGCACATGAACTGGTAGAATGTGAAACTTCAGTCAAAAATTAGCGATAGCAAGAGCATTTTCAGGTGTAAAAAATGTTTGCATGATCTGCATGCACAAAGATAGGGTTAACACCAAAGTATTTACACAGATATATAATGTGTGTGTGTGTGTGTGTGTGTGCATAGATGTATGTGTATTGACTGTTTACAATGTTAGTTGCTCAGCCATACTGCAGAGACTTTTTTTGTATTTAAATGAATTGTAGCCACACACCATAGAAGTTGTAATGGTTTAGAAATGTATCTTAACTGGAACATGTAAATTTTAAGAAGCATCACTGACTGTATTCTTTAAATTTTGTAGCTGAGCCATACTCTACAGATAATTTAATTTACTGTGACTGTATCTTTACCAGAACTTGTTAACAGTTGTTAATTAATTTGACTCCTTGAGTTTTACTCTTGTTTGCCATACAGTTTTATTCTTTGCAAATATCTCTCCTAATGCAAATTTCTCTCGCCTTTTCCCTTCAGTTAGTCTAACCAGTCCACTGCCTCATACATTGTCTTGCTGGCTCTTAAATCCAATTACCCCTCCAATGGACTCCAAACAGTGAAGTAACATCTTTAAAAGAATTTATTAGCTGCATAGTATGTATTCATTTTGCCCTTCAAATCTGTAATAATAAACTGAATTAACCTCGTGTATAGTGCTTTCAGTGGGGTGCACACCAAGCCTGGATACCCGCTCTTGTTCATCCACTCCTTCTGTTCTCATTAACCCCCCCTCAAAATATAATTTTTCTCTATCCCCTTCGTTAATTCTGCAATGTGAGAAACAAGCAAACATGTCTTTCTTTAAAGATAATATATTTTTTGCAAAGTGGTAACATATTTTATAAGAATTTTTCCTTCAGAACAATTTGGTATACATCAGCATATACTATACAATACAGTCCTGACTTGAACTTACCTGATGAATAGATTGTTTTTTGCAGTCATGATCTCTCCAGCCTGGCTTTACCTACTACCCTATCCCTACTCCCACCCACCCCACCTAATCTACATTTTATACCCAAGCCATATTTAGCCACTCCTCACTTCACTAAACTCTTCCTGTTTAAACCCCCAGTCCACAGCCCCATTCTAACTACACCTCCCTATCATTAGCCCATCCCTCTACTCTCCCATACTACACATCACCCCCTTTACACCACCTACCTCTACATCAACAACTACAATTACTTATCTAGACTCAGCTCTCCTCTGCATATTATCCTACCAGCCCCTTCCCTATTCTCCAACCCGTCATAACCTTCCTTTTAACTACCCACTTTTCCTTCCATCCCTCCTGTCATAAACCTTCTCCCTTCATACCATGACAGCATTCCCTAATATGTTTCTTTACTACTCCATTACTTCTCCCTCTGTCTTTCTCAACCACATACCATATTAACCTAAAACACATTAACCAACATCCCACATGTGCACATACCCTATATAATAATATCACAGTTTACAAATTTTCAATTACTCCATCTCTATGCAACTTTTCTTACACACACCTACATAAGATCAAGTACCCCCCCCCCACAAAACTAAACTGAAATACCACACTTATCACTCCAACACTGATCTGCTAACTATGTTTACCCTAACTCTACTTTTGTCTGGGGATATTCACCTCAGTCCTGGTCTCTACACCTGTCCCTCTATCCAGACATCCTCCTCCACCTCTCCCTCCACACCCCTTCCCCTCATCCTCAAGTAAAACAAAGCCATTCTATCTATGAACACCCAAAGTATGCTTAACAAAGCCACCGAATTCTATCCATGGATTGCTCAACATACCTCTGGCATCATAACTCTATCATAAACCTGGTAAAGCCTCATACCTCTGAAAATGAATTCCTACCACCCGGATATAATATCTTTCATCTGGATAGGGTTCAAAAAAAAAGGAGGAGACATTGCTATACTCTGTTCAAGGCATTGCTATACTCTGCTCAAGGCATTGCTAAACAGTGCTCTAGGCATTGTGATACTCTGTTCAGGACAACTTAACCTATCTCCTTAATATATGTCACTCCCCAACTTTCACCCTGTTGAACTACTTATAGCAAATTATTATTTAAACATTCATAAAAAGTTTGCAGTCACTGCCATTTATATCCCTCCAGGTAACAACATCCCGTCCTTGAACACATTATTTCCTGGATCTCTCACTCCATAGCCTATGAAACAGATATCCTTGGTGATGTAAACATAGATTGTAAAACACTAACCACTGACTCTGTAAACTCCTGCATTAATCTTCACGGCTTCTCCCAACTAATCTCAACCCCAACTCACATAAACAAACACTCAATTTCCAGCTCTATTATTGACTGGATCCTAACATCTAATCCAAACCTTTTTCACAAGCCAGATACATAAGTGCCCACCTGTATCCATAGACAACTCCCTCCAACTGTGCAGGTCTCATAAATACAAAGGCTGCCATAAACTGTCTAGTTTTAACCCTGTTATATTTTACAATGGACTGTCCTCCAGAACTCCCCCCTTAAATATGGTGTTCAAAAATGTAACCACATCTTTGTAGACATCCTTAACTCCCTAGCTCCAGTCAAGAAAATAAGGATAACATCAGTCTGTGCTCCCTGGCTTACGTAAGCCACTCGCACACTAATGCAAAAAAAGTGAGTGCTTGGAAAATCTGGCTAAAAAAATCCCTACACACCTTCAAAACTATAAAAAAAAACTCAGAAACTGTACCAAAAACAGGTTAACAATGACAAGAACAACTTTTGCCTAAAGACACAAGCAAACTACCACTACAGTCCCAAAACATTCTGGAGTACCCTTAACAGGATTCTTCACCCTGGAACTCCAACTAAACCCAACCCCTGACGTAACAACTCTCCACAAGAAATGGCTTCCTTTCTTAACTCATACTTTACTCCATCAGCAAAATTAACCCAAAAATCCCACAACTCCAGCTTCCCAAATCCATCCCTACCACCAACTGACAAAACCCCCTTTTCACTAAAACCATTTCCCACTGCTTATATAAAATCTCTCCTCAGCAAACTAAAGCCATGTTCTCTCTCAGGTGATAATTTAGCCCCCCACTCCCTTTTTAAAGCTTGCTGCTGACTCTATAGATTGTCCAGTCTCCATACTAATCAACAGATCTGTCCAAGAATCTGTAGTCCCTGACATCTGGAAAACATTCTATATCATACCTCCACACAAAGAAGGAAAACTTTACTGGCCCTTCCAATTTCAGGCTGATAACCATTCTGTCTCCACTTTCAAAAATCCTTGAGAAATGTATCCATACTCAACTTCTGAGCTGTCTTCTCCAGGAAAACCTACTGTCACCAACCCAACATGCATTCCACTCCAACCATTGTACTACTACTGCCCTCATATCTTTCACAAATACTGTCTCTGAAGCTAAAGACAACAACAAACTAGTCTATTCTCTGTTCCTAGACCTCTCAAAAGCCTCTGACACAGTCTCACACCAAAAGCTTCTAACAAAACTAGCCAACCTTAACTTCTCAACCCTCATTCTCAACTGGTTCTTCAGCTACCTTACCAACAGGCTTCAGTCTGTCAGGTGGCTCAGCTCCTACTCCCCTTTCCTCCCCATCCAAACAGGAGTCCCCCCAGGGCTCTATTTTTAGACCACTACTGTTCAACATATTTACTAACAACATTTACATGTCATGTTGTCACTCCTCTCTTCTACAATATGCAGACAATTCTACATTAATCTTCTCTTCAGACAGTCTCATTCAACTTCACACAGTTACCCAAAACTCTTTCCTTTCTGTTGAAAATTGACTTACAGGAATCCAGTTTGTACTTAATCCCAAAAAAAAACTTCTTTTCCTTCCAAAATCTCTTTCTCATCACAAAGCTACCTTTACCATCTCAGCACTCAGTAACACTGTTATTACAGCAGAATCTTGTACAAAGCTCCTTGGTACTACCATAGGTGATCAGTTAAAATTCGACTTACACATTCAGCACTGTATCAAGAAGACTAACCAAAAATAGGTCTTCCAAAAACTTCTAAACAACTCCAAAGAACAAAGTAAAAATGAAAAAGCAGCAAACCAAAGACCAGGAAGGAACCAGACCACAAAACTTATAAGCTTTAGTTCGTTTAATAAAACACCACGAACGTCATCAGAATAAATACAAAAACTTGAAACCAGCCTTTAAATACTTGTCATGTGCCAAAAATCATCCAATGAAAAAGTGCTTCAAATACATTTATTTAAACAGCCACTGTAATGTCATGAAAATTTGCTTCAAATAAATGTATTTAAATAGCCACTGTAATGTCATGAAAATTTAAAAATACACTACAAATTTTTTAAACATTGCATATGTATAAAAACATGAAAATGTGTATATATATATATATATATATATATATATATATATATATGTTTATAATAGTCAACAATAACAAACTACTACACAGTGTTTCATCAAATAAAGCCCATTTTGTGAACAGCTTGGCTCACTACATCAAAGCCTTTGTACCTGAAGAAAACACTTGATGTTAATAGTTTCATTTAGTCCTGGAAGGTAGTCTGCTCTTAAAGCTATCTGCCATTTAGTTTCCCTACATTCTAATAAGGCTTTAAAATTACCCACCAAAGGACCACAGACTACTTTGTCTAAAACAAAGAATGTAAATTTCTTAACATTATTACATAATAAAACATGTCATGCCAGTGCATTTTTCCTGTCTTTGTTTCTCACTTCCAACACATGTTAATAAACCCTTCTACTTAGTGACCTGATGGTCTTGCCAACATAAAAACTGGTGCAAGAATTACATACTGCAAGATAAACAATGCCCACAGAATCACATGTAAACCTGTCCTTTGCCCAAAAAACTTTCTTAAAATGCTTCAACTCAACAGAACCTGAATTGGCTATGTATCTACAGTGCATGCAATGACCACAAGCAAAAGTCCCAACAGGGTCATTTACCCCATTGTGTGATGTCTTAGAAGTACTTTCAAGTATACTTCTTATGTTACATACCTTTTTATAAGTGAACAAAGGTTCATTTCCCAGGACTTTCACCAGTTCAGGATGTTCAAGCAACACCTTCCAATTTTCCTTAATAACACGCCTAATGATGTCCATTCCATCTGAAATGGGCAATGGGAAGGCAAGCTCAAACACCTTGTTGTTTTGATTCACCCTACTTGCTACACTGTGGTTAGAATTCCCCCAACAACTCCTTTAATCACAGCTTCACATAATTCACTCCAACCTCTACAAATCCACTATCTGCCCTGCTCTCTCTTCTCTGGTATCCTTCTATACCCCAAAACGCACCCTCTGAAGCTCTGACCAACATCTGTTGGGTGTATACAGCCCAAAAGAAACACTGGAAAACTTCTCTATAAATACTCCATATGTCTAGCCTGGAACAGACTCCCTTACAATGTAAGAGCTACTACACATGCAAATAGTTTCAAAAAAGTACTGAAAGATGCCCTCTCAAATTGGTAGATCTGTTCCTGCCATGACCCAACATAACCCCCCCCCCTGCTCCTTTTCTGCCTCCTTCCCTGCCTGTTACCTTGTTGGCATCTCTATTAAATCTCCCCCAACTCCTAAGATCTCTTATTCCATGTCTTATCTTTAACAGTACTCTATATCTGCCTCCTTAACTATGCTTACTAATTTAAACATTTTTCCCTTGTACAACCCCTTATCTCAAATATTTTGTAGCTTGAGCTTCCTAGATTGTTCCACTATGTTGTATCCATCTGCGTATACAAATATGTAATTCTCAATTTGTTTACTGTAAACTTCCTTTTTTCTGACATGATGTAGTTTTAGCCTGCTGAAAACTTCCTTTTTTCTCTGATGTGATGTTGTTTCAGCCTCCTAAAATATTTCCACTATTTTGTATCTTTTTTGCCTACACAACCAAGATATGCCACAATTTATGTTTCAAATTTTATGTTTCAATCTGTGTTTTCTAGTTTATAATGCTCTGAAGCTTTTCTCCTCGAGTCTGTGCTGAAAATAAACCAAACGAAAAGAAGCAGGAAAACCAACAGCTGTAGACATATACTATGCAGCAACCTCGGACAAAATTCTTTAACGTAGAAACAGTTTAATGTAAAAACCTTCACGTTTTCGTCACTCTAAGTAAAGTAACTTCTTCAGAAAATAAACAGCGGCTACACAGCAACCGCTGAATTTAAAAACTGTTACATAAGATCATGTGATAGTAACAGGCAATGGTTTAAAGACAAAGCGATCCAAAAATAATTTACAATACAAATGTAATCCCTAATATTATTTAAATGTTAAAATATTATTCAAATATTAATTAGCTGTTAGTTAAATGTTATTTTAACTCAGCGTAACTAGTTCATGACTATAGTGTTCTAGTATCTACGGTGTAACAGTGGTGTTTGAATA
>NC_056739.1:1520861689-1520924189 GCF_019279795.1 Protopterus annectens
AAAATTGAAAGAATACATAAAGTGGGGGGCTGTGCCCCCACACACCCCCTACTTAAAGTATACCAACTCCAAGATCGCACTACAGTGCCGAAAACTGCAAAGTAATGGAAGCAGCCAAGCAAATTCTTCGATAGAATGCATCTTCAGTCATCTAATAGGAACCCAAGAATGCATCTTATCATAGACCTTAGTGATCAACTTTCTAGTCCTCCCACATATCCACCCTAGCAGTATGTCACACTGTAACCTCTGATGGAGGTGAGCTAGGTTTCCATCCAGCATGCTCCCTGCTTCACAGTATAAGCACAATTTCACCTGCCTGATCCATCAAACATGTGGACCACTAATCAAACTCAAGTCCCCTTGGCTGTTGTGAGGGCTTTATCACTCTATGCCAGTAGTGCAGGGATGATGGAGCTGGTCTTTTGATGCCTTTCAGAATAAGAGAGGAATCTAAGGTTGCTTTATAGGGGAATCATACTAGTAATATTTCCTGAAAAATAAGAAAATGCAGAACTATTTCAGACATGTAGGCATTTGTATATAAAGTGTAAATGTAGTAACAACATTCATTACTCCTTTTGAAAATGATTTGTAGTAAAGGGTTTAAATGTATTTTCCCCATGGTTGCACAACCATTTCAAAAACTGAAAGAGTCAAAAAGGACTAATGTAATGCATGTTTTAACAGTGATATTGCAGCCTAAGTCTGAGGACAGAAAACATATCCAGGAAAATGTAAAATCATGGAATTTAGGACAGGGAGGTTAATTGGCTAAACACTTACGTCTATAGCTAAATACTAGGATGTCAGTCTGCAGACTGTTGCAAGCCTAGTTAATAACCTGAGGTTAGAATCAAACCCTGTACCTTGTATTTTTGAGGTAAAGACCTTAACCATTAAGTGAAACCATTTTATTTATTTACTTATTTTTCATTTTGATAACCATGCAAGTAGCGTGGTCTGAAGACTCTTTTCAGCCAAGACCCAGGCTACAAGGCAGAACGATTAAAATTACAGAAAAGTTGAGGAAAGATACACAGTACATGAAATAAATGGATTTTGAAGACAATACAGTAAAAATGTACATGTGTTACAATTGGAAAGTAAAATGCACTTTTAAGTAAACAGTATATAAAATGTTCTATATATACTATATAGAAAATTAGAGCCAAGCGAAAATTTTAAAACAGAAAATAGGAGCAAAGTGTATAGGACTAGGTATTTAGGGCAGATTGTTGGACAGAGTTGTAAAGAGTTACAGTTTTATGATAAAAGGTATCCTGGCATTATTAGGAAAGCAGAAGAAAAAAGGTTAGGTATTCATGGGACTTGAAATTTATCAAAATAATGGTGAGATTATAATGGTGAGATCAAAGGTAATTTCCCTGCTGAAGCATATACCAAGAGGTGAGAGTGGCCAGTATATAAGGCAGATTCAGGAGACATATTTTTTGAATTCTGTTGTGAACTTTGTTACTGCAAAATGATTTCTGATCAGCTGCTGATCAGATATGCTGAAACTCCCACTCTTCTATCATGCATGCTGAGCAGGGATGCTACTCTAGCTATTCCGCTTTTCCGTTATTTGCTGAGCACTGCTTCCACATTTATTTATAAAATATTATTTTCCCTCCTTTTGTCGTTTATGTGCTTTCTTATGTATGTACACAAAACATTTTATCATGTTTTGATTAAAATAGGCATTCTTTCCTCCGTTTAGGGGTTAATTTTCCTTATCCCGTCTGTGGTTCTTCCTGCCTTAATAGGTACTGTTTCTGTTCACCCTTTTGTGTTTCTTTTGTTTTCCTAGATACTGCACATTTTTTCATAATCTTTAAGACCACATCATTTGAAAATCCAAGTGTTTTTTTCTTCTTTATGATTTGCATATTGTTGTGGTAAGAGCAGGATCTCTGATAAGGTCATTTCAGCAAGGTTAAAGTTTCTTACTAATGCCTGCATTCTGCGCATCAGTATAGCCCTGCATTTCTGCATGCTGTTAAATGGAGTACACAACCAAAGTCACCACCTGATGTTACAAGTATCATCCTTGGTGTATATGTACTGTATGAGAGCTGTAGTCACAGGAGTAAAGACACTGGTGAGACAATACAGTTCTGAAATGCATGTAAAATGTAGATAGAGCCTTAATACCACTGTTTCATATCCCATTGTATAAGACTAATGCTGATAGTAAATAAAAATAATATACTCAACCAGAATTTGTAGACCTGCAACATGTATGTATTATCCTTTGACCAAAATTGTCAAACTTTTACTAATAGTTGAGTAATATTTTTAATGTCCTGCAAAGCAATGCATTTTACTGATAAAGTGTAAAACCAAAATAAAGAATTCTGACAATGCTGATATTTTTCAGGAAGAGAATGGTGTATCAAAGAGTTTTTCTCGTCTGGATGGAAAGCACATTTTAACAGTGGGTTTTAAATGTGAAGTCAAATTATAAATTTTAATTTTCATCTCCACTGTATTGCAAAAGAAAAAACTAGGTACTACAAAGCCATACCTGAAACTTGTGCCAGTTTTACCCTCATGTGGTCAATATTCTCATTTTAGTAGAAATATAAGACAGTGTGCTAAATGGTCTAATTTTTCTTTTCAAATGATACCCTGATATGACAGAGGCTGGTTGTGGAATTGTATTTAACTCCATATTTGGAGGAACAGAGTGATAGCCTGACATAAGTATGCTTTCCAAATTATGTAAATCAGACTTGTAGATCATGTTCTGGCAATTGCTACAGCTTGCTTTGATGACCTAGTAATTGAAATGGAAAAGGTAGGTTATTCCACGTTACAAGGACAAAAGACAAGGGGCACATGGCACATTATGTATGTCCCAGGTCTGAACAAGTTTGCAGGCAGCTCAAGAATGGCATACTGTATACTCACAAAAGGTGCTCATAGCCATAACAAAATTGAGTTCTTGTACCCAGCCTTTCTTAAAACAAGCTTGTTTGTAATCAGATGCAGCAGTCTGTAATCAGGAAACTGCATTTGGCCAAAGACATATATCTTCATCTGTGGAGTTAAAACCTACCTGAATGTATCCTTGCCCTTTCAAAGAAAAAAAGGATAGAACCCAAAGTGAGGTCTGGTAGGAAGGGGCTGCAACTGTGTAGTGTTGCTTTTATTCAGAAGAGAGGAATGTGAACAATGAACTCTTAATTCTTACAAGGACATAATGTACTATGAAGGCCATCATATATACATGGCATGCACATTTTTCCATGCAGGAGATGTAGTCAGTTTAACAGATGCTGCAGAAAAGCTAAACTTCAAACAAAGGGAATTGTGAAAACTATCATCTTACCTAAAGTGTGCAAGAGTGCTTCGCAGCTGTATTACAAGCCACTCTGGATTGTGAAAGGATAGCCTCTCAGGAAAAAATAAACTGCTTAACTGCTTAAAGCACCCAGTTTCAATTTCTTTATATTATCCTCATCTTGCAAAAACTATTTTAACATTACTCAGTTATGATTTCCTACTCACCATATTGGCAAATGGCACATTCTATATCCTGTGTCTTTTTATGAGATGCATCCATCTGTGGGCCGGGAGATTGTTGTCACATGTAGTACACAACTAGTGCTTGCCATAAATTCCTGCAGCTCCTTCAGTGTTGCTGTAGGTCTCTTGGCAGCCTCCCTGACCAGTTTTCGTCTTCTCTTTTCATCAATTTTGGAGGGGCGTCCAGTTCTTTGCAACATCACTGTTGTCCCATATTTTCTCCACTTTTTCATGTTCCATGGTATATTCAATCCTGTGGAATTTTTTTTTGTACCCTTCTCCTGACTGATACCTTTCAACAATGAGATCCCTTTGATGCCTTGTAACTCTGCGAACCATGGCTTTTGCTGTAGCAGGCAACTGAGCAAATGTCAGGAAAATCCTACTAGGACAGCTAAACTCAATGCTGTAATTAAAGCAAAAGGTGCTTCAACAAAGTATTAGTTTAAGGGTGTGCACACTTATGCAACCAGTTTATTGTACATTTTTTATTTTTTATATTTTTTCAGCTAACAGATTTGTTTTTCAATTGAATTGTACAGGTTATAGGTCACATTAAAGGTGGAAAAGTTTTGAAATGATTTATTGTGGTCTCATTTTTTTATATCACAAAAACCTGGCATTTTAACAGGGGTGTGTACACTTTTTATATCCACTGTATGCGAGGGCAAGTCCACTATGTCACGCAAAGGATGCAGAGATCTCCACTACAAGAGGTTGCAGAGACCAGGAGGTTAGCCCCAGATGCTACTGTCTGTCAGCTGGCCTGTAAGGTAACAACAGGTTAAGAAAGTGTAATGATTCACTGGAGAGAAAAAGATTGTCTGGTGTTGTGGGCATTGCGCATTCATCAATTGGGATTACTTTAGGAATGTTTGATATTAAAAAGAAATTGTAAGCAGATAGTGGCTTCTCAGTCCACTTAGTCTGTCCGTACCCCTAATGCATAGGTAAGTTGTACTTCAGGGCATACAGTATACTGTTTCTTCCTCCATCCCATTACGTTTGCTTGCATTCTTGAATTTCAGAACTGTTTTCTGTTTTTGAATGAGTATTTGTAACTAATATGAGGCGATGTGAGGACATGCTGTCTTTATCTTCACTACCTTCTAACAGGAAAGATTTGCTACTCCATTGAAGAACTGCTTGTCCTTCTCCAGCTGCATCATTCAGATAATAGAATAAAATACTTGTGGGGTTAGGTTGCAGACTTTACTCTGTTGACTAGTGACCTGCATTTAAACTGACTGATGCCTGTGACACTAATGGAGAAAGTTCAACAGTAATGCCTTGTGTACTTCTGTACACTAAGTTTTAAAAAGTAATGCCTCAGTGTAATAGTGTGTATGCATACTAAGGTTTAAAAGTAATACCATGTACTTTTATGCCACATTAATAGTGGGTATACATGCATATTGGGTTTCAAAGTAATGCCTCATGTACTTTTATACCGCAGTAATAGTGCGAATGCATACTTTTACACCAGACGAATAGTGGGCAAGCGCATACTAAGGTTTAAAAGTAATGCCCCATATACTTTGACACTAGATTAATAGTGGCCATGCATGCTAAGGTTTAAAAGTAATGCCCCATATATTTTGACAACAGAGTAATAGTGGGCAGGTATACTAAACTTTAAGAGAGGGGGGTTGCTCTAAAAAGTACAGTGGACATTCCCCAGAAGTGTAAGATGGATATAAGGTCACATGCAGATGATTTGATGGGAGTGAATAAAGAGGAGAAGGTGAAGAAGAACAAGAAATAACTGCAACATTTGATCACTGGGACCTGCAGAGAGAAGTTAGATTTTTTTTTTAAGCAATTGATGTTTTCTGCCATCATTTTGTATTATCTCTGTACACGGCAGTATTCTTCAGCTAGACAGAATCGATTTAAGTACTGATGTCGTTTGCAGGATAAGTTACTAGTGCCCTTTATACCTTTAAAAAGACTGACAGAGAGTGATTATCCTGAAAGTTTGAGTTGTCTAAAAAGTTATTTACACACTTGAAGGTATAAGAAGGACAGAACGTTAACAGATGTGAAGAAATGTATTTACATAATGCTGCTAACCTAATCTGAGATGTGGTAGTTGCATATCTATTCTAAATGTATGAATCATGGTGGATAGGAATAAAAGGAATTCCAGAGGTACATTGTGGAAGTGTTAGACGAAAATGCATGAGTAGCAGGAGTCATGTGACTGTTACTGCATGTCTATAATGAGATTTTCAGAGTTCTGTGAAACAAAACAAGCGGTGAGGAGATGCTCCCTTTGCACATCTCATGGATAGTCCACACTTGAAGTTAAAGGCAATGCACTGTCGTCTGTTCTTTAGAACAAATACAAAAAAAAAAATCTATGGTGATCAGTAGCATTTTGTCATCCTTCATGTCGTGAAGACCAACTCAGATAAAATGTAGCTAAAGACTGTGCATGCAATGAGGGCATGTTCAACTTTGTATACTGTCTGCATTCAGAGAATAGAATTTAATATGGCTAGGAGTGCAGGTCTGGCAACATGAAGCATGCTTGGACTAGCATGCAGTACCTTCAGGAGACCTATCCTATTTGGTTTCTTAAAAAGAGGGTAATATTAGTAGATAGGATAGGACGTTCAGAATCAGTAGCATACTTTACTCTGTAGTACAGCATTCCAGTGGGCCTTTGGCAGGAAAATATATTGATTTGTGATCCATCCATTAATTAGACATAATTGGCACTGAGCAATAGTTCCATTTCCATTTGCAGACCGTGTGACTTAAAGTGTCACTATGTTTATTAAAGTGCTGTTTTGTCACATACCTACCTGGCGTAGAATTGTATTTATACTTTTTTGTAAGTGTAGCTTTGTAAGTTGTTTACTAATAATA
Organism: Protopterus annectens; assembly: GCF_019279795.1. Lineage (NCBI taxonomy): Eukaryota > Metazoa > Chordata > Ceratodontiformes > Protopteridae > Protopterus > Protopterus annectens. The sequence goes on from NC_056739.1 coordinate 1,520,868,098, forward strand.
CTGTACCTTTTTAAATTTGTGAGCCTGTGATCTGGTTTTGCTGATGAAGCTTCTGGTTTTCTGGAAGCGAAAATGCTTTTGTTTCTTAAATAAAATTGCGTTCCTGAAACTGGGCTTACTGGACTTCTTGGAGCATCGTTTTTTGTGGATTTACTTGTTGGTCTTGTTTTTTCACTTCAATAATACTGTAGAGAATGTATCCCAGCAGGCTCGATCACAGGAAAAGGTGTAGTACACTAGTGCACTATTAGTAAGTTAGTAAGCGGTTTCCCTAGACATCTGAGATTAGTAAGGTTCTATACTTAAGGGCAAGTAATGACCACTAAGCCACCTTTACAGTAGTTGGACTTTAGTGGCCTTGAATAGGATGCAGCCATGAGGCATCTTTGTTTTGTAGAGCCAGTTTAATTGTTAATAACCAATACTGAATGCTGATTAAGTTGAGAATCAGTTTTAACACACATTCACACACATTTTAGAGGACATGCGTCTTCTGCTCTTTAATAGCTATAAGTAAATGTTTAATGGTTCATATTTATTGCATTTGAATACTGTAGAAGTGGATATTTACATTATATGCCAACAGACCTCAGGTAAAAAAAATGTAGAAGATCAACTGTTGCTGCCAAAATGTCTAAATAACTCTTGGAAGTGGCCAAAAGATATTTCTGCCAAGCCACAGTAAGATAAAAGGCTGGCCAGAGGATGCCAGTCTGCTTGATATGAGTACTCCTTTTCTATTCAGAAATGACATTTTATGTAGAATATAGTAAAATGCATTACATGCATATTGCAAGAAGAATATGGTTTTCTTGAGATTTTTAGAAGCTTTTAAATGAATGAGAATGGCAGCTGTTCAAATAAACAGCCAGCTGTTCTAAACACATTCTGGTAAAACAACACCATTAGTAGTAAATTAATATTATGAAGTGCCATAACTGTATTGTGGTTCTAATTACTGATTATTTGTAAGTAAATTTACATTAATTATTTATCTATTTCATATGTGTTGACCAGGATAGCCCAAATGAGCTATACAACACTATTTCAATGGAGACCCAGAGTAAAAGCACCACATTGATTTACATTCAACAAGGTGCAATGATACAGGCTACCATTTTATAAAATCTTGGCTGTACAACACATAAGAGCAGATACGTTATAAATATAATACAGGTGCACACTTTCACTAAATCTGGTGTTATACTGGAGTGTTGAGGATAGTATGAGAGAGAGGAAAAGGTAAAAGGTGGGTTATAAGGTGTTTAGGTATTGGAGTGTTAATGTATGAAGAAGGAAAAGTGACAGAATATTGAGACAGTTTGTGTAGTAATTTTTAGTATCAAAGATCAAGTAACTTAAGTTTTAATGTGATAGTGCTGTTTCTAGTTGATATTGTTTTGTTTGAGTTATAAATTTTGAGGTACACATTTCTGTCACGATTTCAACATTCCATTTCTTTGCAATTGTGACAGAATACAGTGAGTCACCATATCTAATATGTGTAAACTTACATTGCCTCCTTCAAAACTAAGACTGATGGTTGGATGCGTACCTGCAAGTGCAGCCCTGATCTGATGTGCTTTACTTCCTGGAAGAAGAAGAAGAAAAAACATCTTGATGGTGATAGTTGGCAGCTGGACATGCTCTTTAGACTTACTTGCCATGTAGTTTGGATGATTCTATGATCCTGTGATCATATATGTATATGTATGTAAATGTAAAATTCCAACACATCACATTTACAGTTGTTGTGAACATTTGTCACAGTTCATGCAGATCCCCATTTTTAAGGACAGATGGGACTAGTAGAATCGTTGTACTTATGCAAGAAATTCCAAATAAGAACTTGAGCAGTAAGACAAAAAATGGTAGTATAGCATCTTCAGGTAATTGTCAAAGTTTCAGGAATCCAAAGAAGAAATTGCCTAGTGTTTGGAAGATTTCCAGAATGGAATTATAATGTTTAGAAGCCCACCAAGGGCCCTGCAGCTTATGTAGCAATAATCCCAAAAAGATTTGACATTGCATATTATTTTGGAAAAAAAATACACTTTAAAATAAAGTAAGTTGTCAGCTGTTCCAAACATGACTGGGGCTTTCCTAATGTTATATCTGATAGCCAATCACCCATTTGTAGTTACTTTTTCAGAGAACAAGTGCAAATGATTTGGAAGTTGTTTTTCCCACAGGATTACATTATAATTTCATAGGTTCATAGGTGTTTACTAGGCTAACAACCACAAGGGCCTTTTTAAGCCTAGCCATGCATCCCAAATCTCTGATAAGTTCTGATACCCTTGATAAGTGTAAGCATAGACCTGGGAGATTAACTATTTACAGGTTACCTGTGTCCATTAGCGGCATAGGTGCCAAACCAGGGATGAATTTCCAGTCTTCAATCCAATTGTCCAAGTTGCGCTTGAATTGGGTTAGGCAGGAACTCTGCTTCACATGGATGGGGAGCCTGTTCCATAGACTGGGTAGTCTCTGGGATACATACTTATCTCTCCAGCAGGTCCTATTTATATCACAGGCAAGGTGTAAGTCTTTAAAATGGGTAATTCTGGTGCTGTTTGTTTTGTGGATATGCAGGAGGTCTATCAGAGTGGGGTCTGACAGTGCCCTGTATACCAGGCATAGATCTCCCCTCAAAAGCCTGTAAGAGACAGGCTACAGGGATATAGGGCCTTGAGGCAGTCTGCGTAGGACATATTACTTACACTCTGTATTCTTTTAGTGAGGAACCTCTGTGGGCATTCCAATTGTTGGATATGCCTGGTTAGGTACATACCAAAGGGGGCTAACTTTACACAACCTCACTTGAGCACAAATTATACTGGAACAGCTGCACCATCCACTCCCTCCCAGTCCCTGCCTCCTACTACTACATTTCATTCAGATGAACCAACCGACAACCCTTCATCTACATTTTCACTTAATCCCATTCCAACTTCTACAATAAAAAGGCTACTTCTCAAACTAAAACCTAGCTGCAATGCGGCAGATAATCTACCCACATAATACCTAAAACTTTCAGCAGATGCCATTGCCTGCCCTATTAGTATACTAATCCACAGATCCAAGAGTCATACATCCCAAAAATTTGGGAAAAAAGCTTTTATTCTACCACTTCACAAAGGTGGCAACTCAAACGATATCTCTGACTATCGCCCTAAAGCCATCCTATTACCTATTTCTAAGCTCCTTAAAAAATGTGTACACATCCAGATTCTTAACTTCCTCCTAAATAACCAAATCCTGTCTGCTAGTCAACATGGATTCAGAGTCATAGTACTACAACTGCTTTGATATCCTTTATGGACACTGTCAACAAAGCTAAATTGTCTCCACCTTATATCTTGACTTATCAAAAGCTTTTGATACAGTCTCACACTCGTTTCTAAATCAACTCCCAAAAATTGGTCTCATACTCTTTTCTTGACAGATTTTTCAGTTACCTATCAGACAGACAACAGACAGTTAAAGGAAAACACTCTCCATCTACATATCTTCACACCTCCATTGGTGTTCTCCAAGGCTGTATATTAGGACCACTCCTATTCAGCATCTTTATTAATAATCTTCAGTCTTCTTTCACTCAGGGATCTCTCATAGTATGCAGACGACTCATCTATCATATGCTCTGCTGATTCCACATCACACCTTCAACAAATTACTCAATCAGCTTTTACATCCATTGAAACCTGGTTAAACAGCAATCATCTGTCCCTTATTCCTAACAAAACCAAACTTATATTTGCACCCAAGAAAAATACTCCCATAAACAAATCCCTATTCACTATAGTTTCTAAGAACAAAAGTAGAATCAAAGTTTAGTCACACTAAACTACTAGAAAGCCTAAAATTTGACCTGCATATGCAGCATAATATTAACAAAAACACACAAAAAGCTATGCATTCTTTATAGGCACAAACACTTCCTTAGTCCTTCCATTAGACAAACACTTGCTACCACTTATCTACTTCCCTCTGTCATCTATGGTGCCCCTTTACTTACTAATCTGCTCTCCCTAGAAACAAACTTGAAATCTGTTATAAAAAAATTGCCAAGTTTGTAACAAATGCCAAACACTTTACTCACCAATGCACATCTCTGCATTCACTGAACTGGCTTGAACTCCCACGCTATCTCACCTACTTGCAATTAACTACAAACCTTCAGACTGTCCTGCTCTTAGTTCATTATTAACACACCATCTTCTCAAAAGGTCTCTCACATCAGAGAATCAAAACCTACTGCAGGTTCACATACCTAACCTACTTGCAGGCCACCTCCTTTACTGTTGTGTGGTAGCTGGCGCTTGAAATACCCTTCCAGTAGTAATTAGAACCTTACAGTGTCACTCTTCCTTCAAAACTTCTTTGTGAAAATACCTCTGTGCTAACTGGATCTGTTCTTGTACCAAGCCTCCCCCTTCTAAAAACCTAACATCAATTTTCTTCATGTATTCAATTATATTTCAATTTGTCTATAGATAACTTAACTTCTCTTACAACAGAATATCTTACAATTTTTATTATCTATTCTGTAATTTTATGTTTCTATTTAATTGTACCTTCTATGCATTTTGACTGTCTGCTATTACTTATTTGTTAATATTTTCATTTTTTTTATATTTTTGAGAGAATATTTATACTATTAATTTCTGTCATATATTTTCATACTGTTAATTTCTCTCACATGTTCTATGTCCTTGGAGCTGTTCTCCCCAGGCCTCCACTGAAAATGGGCTCTAAATGGCACAGTGGACTATCACAGTAAACAAATGCCAATAAGTTGTTGTGTCTTTTGGCTTTTCCCGATTAGGGGTCGCCACAGCGGAACTCCGGTCCGCTAATGATTGGCAGTAGATTTTTACATGCCGAGTTGCCAGCTCTGACGCACAACCTTCAATGAAGGTACGCCCATTCATGCATGTCTTCATGCAGAAGACGCTCTAGCTAAGAATCTAACCGGACAGCGTCTTACTGTGAGGCGACAATGCTACCACAGCACCACCACCGCAGTACAAGTAAAATCCATTGTTCCAGGGTTTGTTCTGTGATCATTGATTAATAAGCAGGTTTTGAATGTAAATCTTCTGCTTCTTCCACAGCTGCACAAACTTATATTGCAGTGTTGCTCCTTGAATGGATTTTCTAATAAACCTGTCTTGGCCTGGGGAGTTTTTAATGAGGTTCTGCTTCTATGACTGAGTGTAAAACTGAATTCTGCCTACCATTACTGTAGGAGTTGTATTTAATGAGTATTACTGTCTGGACACGCACACTATGCACATACCACATTTCATAATATGTACTATGTTTTATGTATGGTGATTTTGTCTGGTAACCTCAGTCTATTAAAAGCATTGATTTCCTCATTTTGAAAGTCTCCATCTATTGCAGACATGAGGAAGCATCTAGAGTCAGAGTTGTAGACAGGCGTGGTACTCCCCATCAACAGCTGTAAACTACTTTACTAATCATACTATCTCCAAGGCACAAAAACAACACCAGAAAGTCAACGTATCAAACAGATGCTCTCCGTCACTGCCAAAATAGAAATGCTTGCTGGCACTAACTCGAATAAGGCACAAAAGTAATCCACAACAAAATTTAATTACCCACGAAGAAGAGCAACAATGTTTCTTACAAACACTTGTAACAGTTAAGCGCTTTCATCCGCAAAAATGCAGACTTCTTCAGAACTACTGACAACATAACAGAACAGTTCTTTTAAAAACTTTTTGGCGCCAATATTCATACAAACATTTAAAGTGACAGTACTCACATACTTAAAAATATTTGATACTATAATGCTTATATATTTTCGAACTATTATATACATATACTTTAATACATAACTAAATTATCAATATAATAATAACATATTAATATAATAATAAAATGTTTTTAAAAAATAAGATTTATGTTAAAAATTATTACTTGAAGAATTGATATAAATACAATTGAATGAATTGATATGAATGTTCCATAAATAAAACATTACTAATATTTTTATCTAATAAATATGATACTGTGATAAAATATAATTCATTAAATAAGACTCAAACTGTACAAAGGAAAGGCTTTATAGAAATAAAGTCATTAATACCGGTGCATTGGTAGCGTCTGTCAGCACTTGCCAGGTACTTTCCTTTTTACTTAAAAGTGCTTTGAAATGACCTCCCCTATTGGAAGGCAAAACCTGGTCTATAGTGGCAAAACTGAAACTATGCTCACTACCTTTTTTCTCAATATGCTTATATAAGGCGTTCTTGTTGTCATGTGTCCTTATTGCACCGGGTATTAATGACTTTATTTCTATAAAGCCTTTCCTTTGTACAGTTTGATTGCTTCACATTGTTGCTCTTCTTCGTGGGTATTTAAATTTTGTTGTGGATTACTTTTGTGCCTTATTCGAGTTAGTGCCAGCAAGCATTTCTGTTTTGGCAGTGACGGAGAGTATCCGTTTGATACGTTGACTTTCTGGTGTTACTTTACTTATCATGGTAACTTACACAGTGTTTAGTTGATTTACATGGTTCTTATGAAAAAGAATATGTTGAATAAAGTAACATAAGTTTGCATGTAAAGGGGCAAAAGTTCAAAACCATTCTGAAAAATCTGTGTTTTAATTTATATATTAGTAATTTTCTTGTGCGTATAACCAAAAAAATAAATTCAGTTAATGAATTTAAATGTTAAACTAATACGTATTAAATGAGAACTTCTGAGTTTTTATATTAATATATAGACATTGAGGTAATAGTACTATCACAGTTTTTTTCCCAGTAGCATTCATAGTCAGTGGCCCTGACATTGCAGTTATTCTTTACTACTTGCAGTATCTAGCCTTGTGAGGAGGAGATGGGATTTACTTATCCCAACAAAGTGCCAGTTTAAATAAACTGGAGTTTTGAATAAAAGTGAAAATGGCTTTCATGTCTCATTATGATTTAAAACTGTTAACCTACAAGCCTTCTAAATGCAAGTGTGATGAAAGGAGGTAGTGCCATCACAGCTAGCTGGAATTTTGTAAATAAATTATATGCCATTTGTGAATATCAAACTGATTTGTACAATATGCTGGTGTAACAAATGTTACAAGTGTATTAGACCTGTATGTCATGTGTATACCAAACTGATTTGTACAGATGTTTGTGTTGAAAAGATGTTTGTAAAGTGCTTGTACTTGAAATGTATCCACAGTGTTTTGTACTGGAGAGAACAGAAATATACATGACTATTATAACTGTTTAAATGTGTATGTTTTAACAGAGGAAACTGTAAATCAATAGGTTAACCTCAGTTCAGCAAACTTTAAAATATATCTGAAATTAAATTACTTGGCTAGGCCATAAATATGCTATCTCAAAGGTTTCAGTGTAGCCAGAGACACAAAGTCTGTACTAGGAAGCTTTTCATATTGTCCTTCGTGTGAACTAATTGCCACTCAGGAAAAGTGGAAGTGTTTAATTGTTTTATGACCTCCAGAAGCTCAACAGGTCTCAGCAAAGCTCTTGTGTATGTATTTTTCACATGTAAGTGTTAAAATCCTAGCAGTTTCCAGGGTTGGTGATACTGTGGGAAGCAGAGTCAGATGACCAGAAGTGATGTCATTCTGCAAGCTCAGAAGCAATGTTTTAGATATTATTTTGAGAAGTCTCTCGGTGAGACAGAGCATTCTGTATTCTGTCTTGTGTCTGACAACAAGAAGGATCATTCACCACATCATCTGCCTTGCTCTATTAAGTTAGTTATTAGGGAATAGTATAACTCTCTTAGATTCAGTCAGGAATACAGTGAAGCTTAGTTTAGATATTGTTTTTTCTTTATTTCTCTGAGCCTGCCCTTCAGTGATATTTTAAGTATTTCCTGTGATTTGAACTCTGATGTCACTGTGAATATATACTTAGTATTTTCTTGTTCTTTTATTTATTTTTAAATATATTTAAACCTTTCATCATGGCTGATCTTTGTAGAGATATTTAAGTTTTGAGAGTATTTGCATATTTATTTCGTGACACTGTGTGGGCCACTCCTAATAGCCTTGCTGTTGGTTAAACAACCATTTGTATTAATATTAATTTCACTCAGTATATTGGGTACCCTTGTAAAGGCCTTAAGGTAGCTGGCAGGAGTGTCTGGGGGAAGTGATAATTACCTTATAATCTGGCCAGAAGGGGCATAGCTAGTGAACCTGTGCCAGCCATACCGCTCAACCTGGAAACATAAAAAATCTGGACAAAGGCCCATGAAAAATAGGTACAAATCTGCATGCGGATTAACATAAAATTTGCATACATAATTTTGTAACCCCACCCACTCCAATGGAATTGTGGCATACCAACTTTCAAACACAAACTGAAGAACAGACCACCAAAATATGGCCCCAGAGCCCAGACCCTGTAGTAAATGGTAACCAATTGTTTTAAATGTGTAGCAAAGGTGTTCACTGGGAATGGAGAAGATGAACCTCAGGATGTTGTTTTTGGTGACTTGCAGTATGTGGGTTTTGTGGTAAAAGTAGGGCATTTAATGCTAGGCAATATTCTAATCCTAGCAAAAGAATATTATAGTTTGCTAAGACCTCCAAAAGTCATTCTTCATGGCCTACTGATTAGTGGGGGAGCTAGAGATTGTGCCCTGTGGGGCTATCTTTGAGTTTGCTGGCCTTCATCCCTTACAAAATCATGGTTGACTGGGGTCCCACTTACATAGCCCTCCCCCCTGCAGCCATTCTCATGTCCCATTACTTGGCTATTTCACCCCATTTGCCATAAGCACTGTAATGTGCATATTACTTTACTTCTACAATGATTATATGGATTTCATTAAAAAATTTTATTTTACATTTTATAGCACAAACACTAATAGACATCTGCTAAACAAAGCAATATTGTCTCATAATGAAAATAGACTTGGTATTAAAATGTCTTGTAACTAACATTCATTGAGACCCACATTTAAATAAAATGTATCTGGCCAGTGGTGGATAAATATTACCTATGGGCTGTTTTCAAGTCATAAGCCCCTTGCACATGAAACATACATGTGTTCTTTGATACACCTTCCTGATTGTATTAAATTATATTCCTTGTATAATACAGCACACTTGTTAGACCACATGCTAAATTTATTGTTTTGAACATTTTTTTCAGTAAACAATGAAACAAAATGCATGAATCAATAATGACAAAACTGCCCAGTTCAGAAAATTTCCACCATAAAAGTCTACTCAAACATCTACAATCCACCAGTATCAGTAAATATGCACAATCCGTGCAGAAGTAAAAGCCATCTAAATAATTCCACATTAAAGAGATCTGTAACTAATGAAGAGGTTGTTTGCTAGCAGCAAGCAACCTCTTCTTTATATTTTATTGTTTCATGTACAAGTAAAGTGCCTGTTGCCCTTGAGGAATAAATCGCCTATGTTACATTAAAAAATGATAAACTAGTAATATTGCAATAAGGAATGTATGGCAAACTGATAACGGGTTCATAGTTACTAGATATCTCTGCCAAAGAGGACATTCTCAGGACTGCCGCATCCACCCCCTTCAAAAGTACAACGCTGTACAATATCAGCAATACACCTACATACTGTGGGAGTAGAACCCACAGCCTTCTGCATAAAATACAGTGTGCTGCTAACAACACAAGCAGACTTGACATAAGCAGCACTAAACTTCTGTCCCCCAAATAACTATGCAGCACAAGAAAAATGTATTGGGGGTGTGGGGACAAAAGCAGGGACACATTTTAAACATTGGTTGTATAATTTTAGAAAAGTTGTTAGAATGAAATGTTTTATGTTAGCATGCATTTCCTGAAAGATAGGAAGACTGAAACTTTAATGGCTGTCATTATTTAGTGAAGTCACTTCTCGCTGATTTACCAGAAAACCACAAATTTTAAGAGGAACAGACCAAAAGTATGAGCCAAACATTTCAGACATTTGTGTAGAGACTTTAGACTCTTGCTTTGACTGAGGCATTTTACACACATACACATACATACACACACACACACACACACACACACACAGAGGGAAAGTGGGAAACCAATGCCTGCACTTAACATAAGGAAAACCAATGCCTGCGCTTAACATAAGGAAAACCAATGCCTGCGCTTAACATAAGGAAAACCAATGCCTGCGTTTAACATAAGGAAAACCAATGCTTGCACTTAACATAAGTAAAAAGCAATGCCTGCACTTAACATAAGGAAAAACAAATAACCAATGCAATCCCTGCACTTAACATAAGGAAACAACTTACCAATACATGTTTGATCACAAAAGAAAGAGCAGACTACTGTAATGCGTCCCTGCCGTTTTTTTCAAAATTCCTGCACTTCGGGAACGGCGAACAAATGTGTTCATTCAAAATTCCCGCACTTAGAGAAAGGAGGTAAATGCAACCAAGCAATTCCACTTAAAGTTCCATTATGCCTGCTGCACATAACGACATGTTTGTTAAAAAGTTCAAAAGGTAAACAAATGCAGCCAGCTTACCAGAGGTAAATAAAGACAGCCATTCGTTCACAGAAAGAAAGAGCACAAGGTAAAATGCAGCCAAATCAACTTACCAGTTTGTTGGAAAGGTAAATAAAGGTAGCCAAGCTACTGTAATGTATGCCTGCCATAGTGCTGTTTGTTCAAAATTCCCGCACTTAGGGAAAGGTAAACACATGCAGCCAAGCTATTTCACTTATTGAAAAGTTCCACTATGCTTGCACATATCTGCATGTTCATTCACAAAACGAAAGAGCACAAAGACTGCCGTAATAGTCAGTATACTGTATTAAGGTAAACAAATGCAGCCAAGCTATTCCAAGTTCCACTATGCCTGCACTTAACTACATGTTCGTTCATTCACAAAAAGAAAGTGCACAAAGACTGCTGTAATACTGTAATGTAAATGTATGCCTGCTGTTCGTTCAAAATGTAGTTGGAAAGGTAAACAACTGCAGCCAGCTTACCAGTTTGTTGGAAAGGTAAATAAAGGCAGCTGTTCCACTTAAAGAAATGTTAACAGCACTTAGGGGAAAGTAAGCAAATGCAGCCAAGCTATTCCACTTATGTAAAAGTTATACTTAATGAAGCTGTTCCACTGTCCTGCACATAACATAAGGAAAACCTAAGAGTGCGAGAGTTGCACATAGGGAAGCTAAGCCTAAAAGAAGTTGCTGCTGGCTTAACAAATAATACACATTCCTTCACAAAAACAGAAGCCTGTGCCATAACTTAAGAAGTGTAACAAAGAGCACAAAGACTGCTGTTTCTCTCACACATGCAACACTGCCTTACCTGCCTAAATAAACAGGTGAACCGGACTGGTTATACAGTCTGACTCTGCAGCAATTAAATTATGGCACTCTGACAGGCTGTCAGCTGACATCATCGCATGGCCTGCACGTGATGACTCCAGGAACAAATTTGTCAAAAAAAAAAAAAAAACAGGAAATTCAGAAATTAAAGGGGCCACTCGGGAATTCGTGGCACCCCAATATTTTGCCCTCAAAACCGGTATTTACCAAAGAATGCAGTATGGTTGAGAGGTATGGTGCCAGCCTTTCCCAGGTAAGTGTGTGTGTGTGTGTGTGTGTGTGTGTGTGTGTGTGTGTGTGTAAATCAAACCTCCTAGAGTGTGTGTGTCAGCTACTTGGGCAGGACACACAGCACTTGTTGGACAGAGAGGGTGCTGGAGGTCTTGGCTTGAGAACTCAGCTGAGATCTCAGCTCTATAGTTGTGCCAGTTGGAGTCTTATTGGGGATCTGGAGAATGAGGGAGAAACCATCCCTGGATTGGACTGACTGTGTTCGCCGTGTGCTTTTAAGGAAAATTGTGCTTGATTGTGGTTGATGCAGAGAGCTGCATCTGGTGATACTGTGTGTGTGCCCCCCTGTTATCCTCTCAGTGAGCATTCCCCACTGGTGCCAGTGGTCCAGTGGTGAGGATTGAGGCTCCTTGATTACTGGCCCAGAGGTGGAGGGTCATCACAGTAAGTTAAAATTATTTTAATGCATCATTATGGTACGTAATTTACTGTGGGATATAGACATGACAGTAGGTTCAGGCATTTGTTTGGTCTTTAACACTGCTTTGTTATACAGCATAATCGTATTAGCCAAACAAACCCCAAGGCTATAAAAATGTGGCATGAATTAAAACAGAAAAGCAGATGTAATGTCATATTTTTGTTTGTGTTTATTTGTAGTTCTTTAATGTATTGTCATCCAAGCATTTGGACACAACCAATCACCACAAGCAGCAGGAAAGGCTGGATTGTTCAAAATGAATGTGCAAGCTTTTAAAGTACTGTCATAATATTTATCAGTCATAAAGCTGTACTTGTGAACTAGAAATAGAAGCGAATCAGAAGTCATCTTAGAGCTATGGCAGAGTAGTGCAAAACAACACAGGAAGGATACATGTTGATTTTATATTTAACAAATGCAGTATAATTTGTGAAAGTGGAACTGACTAGTTTTATAGCTAAAAGCAGATACACCACAAAAATATGGTCATTTGAGAGGTTTGTTAGCTGATGGGAGCAGAATGAAGGTGTGGCTGGCCTGTTCTGTTGTGCATGAGTATCCTAGAATTTTTGTTGTTAACATAACTATTAATGGAGACCAGGTACCCTATTGTCATTCTAATAGGTGGAGATGCAGCACAAGGGTATACAACATCCACAGCATCCATGCACATCACACATCAGTTGACATAGTCCTTGACTGATCACCTGCAGCACTGACATCTACTCCTTCCCCAGCCCTCCATCCAAGGAACTTCACTAGCTGGCTTTTTTACAGCATGGCCTTAATCCCAACTTCAAGGAATCAAGGAGGCTTGCCCAGCAAAAATCCATAGCCAATGAGTAAGAATCAGTAAAGCTTCACTGTGGATTGTAGGGAGGCGCTGGGGTCTGTGTAAGTAAGTAAGAATTTTAAATCTGCGTATCAGTTAGTCATGCACTGTAGGAGTGCAGTTAGTATCTGTGTTCCACTGTAAGTACTGTAAAAGGAGTAATGTAATAATATGAGGCTGAAAGGAATTATCTGTTCAGTCTATGATATCTACCCCCTTGCCACCTGTTTTACAAGCTGTTAGATTGCTGTCACAGTTTGTTTTTATTCTATGTTTTATATTTTATGTTTTATATATATATGTATATATATATATATATATATATATATATATATATATAATATATATTTCATAATGATTGTTATTATAATGGAAGAAACAAAGTTGTTTGGCCTTTCTGTTGAGTTGGCTGTAAATCATTGTCCTACCCTGTACTACATAAGTATCTTGCCGTGTCCTGCAGTAGTTAAGGGAATTACCATTGAATAATTGATCTCCTTTAGACAGTAATTTGATTCCCACAGCATACACATGCATGTGATTTCAAACAAATCTGATACACATGCCAAATTTCCCAGGTCATTTCTGAAAACAGGCTTTTGTGCTTTGTCTGTCATAAATGGCTTAAAAATAAGTAAATAAATAAATTAAAACAAGTAGGTCAAGCATAAGTAAGCTGTTATTTGCTAACATTGTAGATTGTTTTCTGAATAGACTTTAGATGCATTATATCCTCAATATCTTTATAATCTGTTGTAAATATAGTTTGTTGTATGGAATGGTGCTTTACGATATATCAAAGAGCTTCCCAGGTAATGGTATTTCCATTTTATTTTTAAACATAAATATAAATAATAGAATGTCTTTTTTCCATTTTTTTCAGCAGTGGTGGACTTTATTTTTCTGAGCATTGTGTGTCTTGTGTGAATTCTGGAAACCTTTTTATTAGCATACCTACACTCTTAGCCAGCTGTTGTTATTTTTTATTACTTTGTCATCTGGCACTTTTTCAGAGTATAGTCTTGTGCAACCATTCATATCTTTTATCTAAAAGCAAATCAGTAAGTCTGAAGATAGAGTACAGTACTACAAAATGTGTGCGCACCAGCAAGGAACTGATGGATCAAGTGGTTTCTTCTTTGCACTGACAATTTCTGACAGCTGTCTAGAAGCTGATGCACTTCAGAGTGCACTTTGATTTTCATTTTTACTTGATCCCTTTATTTTGTTCCTTAGTAGGTGATGTTCACTGCTTGCTTTGCTACATATATGTAATTTTGTTTACATTTACATTCGGTCATGTAAACTCAGGAGAACAACTTTTGTAAATAATGGTGCTTTCCATGATCCTTTGTTATTGCTAGGACTATAACTATATTATGAAAGAATATGACATGGTGACAGAATTGAAAAAAGGTCATGTAAGGGTTTGACACAAAAGGCATCGGGACTCTTCAGGCAGGCCAAAGCAGCAGTAGAACAGGAGATGATTGGGGGTTGTGATACAGATACCCTGGGGAACATATGAAGAATTGCTATCAGATTAGTGTATTAACAGGAGAGAGGGAGCATTTTAAAAACAGAATAATGACAAGCCAGAGTACCAGTATGGAAAGGCAGGGGAAAGGTAAATTTCCCGACATATCCTTGTTTGGCCTGTCTCTGGATTATTTGTGTATAAGGGGCTAAATCTACCATGGGAATGTAAGGCTAGGCTTCTTAAAATCCTCACAGATCAAAAGTCTGTTAAGTACATATGATCCTCTGATTATTCAGGAACATGAGGCATAGTTGCATTACCTGTTGGAGTATTAGGAGAGTTGGCACAGTGTCTAGTGACCCACTGATTGAACGTTGTACTCTGTTCCAATGGACAGCAGATTGGACACTGATGACAAAGGTTATCTTGGATAAGGTGGGTTCTTTTAAGATTGGACACTGATGACAAAGGTTATCTTGGATAAGGTGGGTTCTTTTAGGAGTCACTTAACTGTAGGCTGTTAAAAGCATTCTGTGAAGTAGGCTGAGTGGTTTTCCTAAATACTAATTCACTGGACAGCTACAGGTAACATGGCTTCATACAGCAGGAGGTTTGTTAAGATCAGCCTGATTTGTTTATCTTATTTGGTTACCAGTGAGGTGTACAATGGGTACCATCCAGATCTGGTGTATTTAGATTTTGACAAGGTCCTGACATATACTTTACAGGAGGTTGTTAAGAAAATTAATTAGGATGGTGCAGGATGTGGCATTATGGAGCAAATTGGAAACCATCTCTCTGATCAAAGCAAAAGGTGGTTATTCCCGTATTATTGCCAAGAGGCAAGTCAGTAAGTGATGGAGAATCTGTGTTCAAGGCATAGACCAGTCCTGATTGGAAGATTTGGGTCCGATATCATGGAAGTTTTGGACAGTAGGTTCATTGTATACTTTGATGATAAAAGGACATCTCCAACTAGTTGTCTCCAGTAAGACCTGTAATAACTAATACTGTTTTCAGACACTAGAGTGAAAACAAAGGTAGGGTTTTGCACTTTGAAAGAGGAATCCATAGGAAATGTACAATATCTGTAGAATGGCCTTCAATAGACTTAAGGGTGAAATAATTTGGGTATAGTACAGGCATAATACAATATACATATTTACAATAAATGACTGCATATACTGCATGTTTAATTTTTGTTCATGTTTTGTTGACCATGTTTCTAGCTCAGCTGTGGCCCTTTGGTAGCCCTGTAAGAAAATATTCACATTACACATAGTCTTATTAGTCTTAATTATAATTATAATCTTAATTATAGTCTTAGGAGATTACATGAAAGAAAATGTGATGCTACTTACTTTTTAATGCAAAGTACATTTCCCTTATTATTTTTGGAACATTAATGTTACTGTGGCCCTCTCTCATAAATAGGCAACCTCATAAGATATATCCTTGTTTGCATTGCGAAAGGCCAGTACTGATGAACAGCAATTGGGCTGCATTTCACAGAGAGCAGATTCCAGAAATGCTGAGGTCATCCCTCTGATAAGGCTTCTTTTGGGAAACTGTATGCACTTCTGGAAACCATGCAGAAGGAGGAAAACTTGACTTGTTGAAGAAATACAACTGAGAGTCACTGGCATTTTGAAGGATCTCTAGGGGCTTGGGTGTGAGGAGAGACTTAGAAATTTTGGAATGCATGCATTAGAAGGGAGAAAAATGGAAAATTTGATTTAGATACACCATATTGTTTAGGAGCAAGTGAAAGTGACAGAACTGAGGAAAAAGGATAGAGGAGAGAAGGGGTCCTTGTGATAGTTTGAAAGAGGGAATTTTCAAATTAGCCTTGAGCGGAGATTATTTCATGGAGAAACTGATAGTGCTCTGGAATGTGTTGTATTAGGTGAAAGTACAGTGTAAGCCATCAGAGTGGGGAAGACTTATAGCACAGCAAGGAAAAGTTGGGGCAATTTGCTAAGCTTCACGGCACTGTAGGACAAGAATAAGTTTGAGGCAGTTTACTGAAGTTAGCTGAACTATGGGATAAGAATAAGTGTGGAGCAGTTTGCTAAGCTTAGCTGCAGTATAGGACAAGGATACGTTTGGGGCAGTTTGCTGAGTTTAGCTATACATTGGAACAAGTATATTAAGAGATCTCTGCTTGACTTACAAAGCCATGTCTGACCCAGCCCTGTTAGAAATGTTACACCTAAAGAAATCCCAATCCTTCCGCACCACACGCTCCAGGGACCTCAACCTCATTACCACAATCAACAGAACATGCTGGAGGGGCAGGTTCATAACCCAGAGACTGCCTGTGCTCTGGAATAGACTTCCCATACATGTCAAGCAGAGCACCTCACTGGCCCTTTTCAAGAGAATTCTTGATGAGTGGATGTGAAATAGAAAGTTCACACCTGGGATCATTCCAGTGGCTCAACTTGATAGAGGCACCAGGAACTAATGGTGGCATGATGCCAGGGTACTTCTGTGGTCTAGGCTTGTAAAGGCCCCAGGGCCGTTGGCCTAGTACACACCTATGAACCTATGAGATAGTTTGCTGAGGTTAGCTACACTATGGGACAAGAATAGAAGGAAAGGTAACAGAATGGGAATATGCCAAAAGGCATTTGGACTGCAAGCTAGTGATTGCATTCCCTTGCAGGGATTGATATTAGAGTATAAGCAGAGAAAAAGAGAGAAGGGAATCGTAAGTGAAAGACCTGCACTGTTTGAGTTTTAGTTGAATGTAGAACAGAAGCTGCCATTGAAAAAGGGATAATTAGTAGGGCATATAAAATGCTGCATGTTAAGTATAAGAATCAATCAGAGAGGTCAGAAAAGATTGGCAAGACAGATTAGATAAGAAATTCATAAAGAAAAAACAGCCGGACATTTGTATGGCTCTCAAATATGCAGCAAAATCTAGAAGATTTAGGATTTTTGGTTTAAGTGTTTGCATTGGTACTTTTATACCACAAGCAGACTCCAAAAGATATTTCCTCAGGTAGATGGCAAATGTTGGATGTGTAATGTGAAAGGAAGAGGTATATGAGACTGTATGTTTTCAGAGTGTAATCAGTTGGGAGACTTTAAAAATTCCCTACAAAGTACTCTTGTCAGGAGTACTGGGCGAGCAACTGTGTGTAACTAAGGAAATGATTTTTGGGCAATTCAGATCATGTATCCCACCTCAAACATAGTAAGGCCTTGTTAAGTTTAATTCTGGTGGCTGTCAAAAAACCAATTACTAGAAAATGGAAATAAAATTCTAAACCAACCATACTTGAAGTAGTGAAAATTGTAACACTGATAAAAGAAAATGAAGCTGGATATTTAGAAAAGGGTAGGAGTAAATTGCATATAAAAATTGACGTTATGGGAACAATACAGACAGAAAATGTATTGGAGGAAGAATGATATTTAAGAAAAGGTAGGAATTTAACAACTGATGTACTGTTGGATTGATTATATTGCATAGAAGATTATATGTGATGTATAATTTTTGTAAATGCAAACTTGTTAATATCATTTGATTACTTTTATATAAATTGAAATGCAAACTGTGCTGGGTCCAAAACATGGTCAGGTTAAAATTCCTTTATTAAAATAACCGGTAAGTGCTTTTGCGAGATTTAAACTCACTTCATCAGACCATACAATACTCTAAGAAATGCCAGCCACATTTAAAACCTGCTTGCCCAATCAGAAAAAGAAGTTATGTACTCACCATCATGTTCCATGTTTGTTCACCATCTCACCATTCATTCTTGATGGATTCAGAGCCGTTCCTCGGCTCTGACTCTGCTGAATAAACTTGGCTCGTGGCAAGTTAGGTATCCCATGATGCAGTGGTGCAACTCTTCAAATCTTGTTTGCTGCTAACATTGCTAATGAGTAATATATAGGTATGACCCCATGTCAGGGAGAAAACAAATATAGAGTCAAAGGAGCTCATGTATGAGAAGAAAGATCACCATCAGGTCCTCTAGGAGTCCTTGGACGGGGGAAGGAGGGAGGGGTCATAAGAATGAATGGCGAGATGGACAACAAACATGGAATGTTATGGTGAGTACATAACTTCTTTGTTATGTTGTCCTATCTCGCCTTCATTCTTACTTGGATGGGGCAGCATCCCTAGCACCTTTTTCCCCGTGTGCCTCACGGGAGTACACCTTTGAAAACAGTGGAATCAAAGGAGGCCCTGTCCCTGGAGGCCAAATCCAATGAGTGATAAACTTATGAGGATTGGCCCACGTAGCTGAAGCACAAATACTGTTCATAGACATTTTGGCCTGAAAAGCAGAGGATGCAGCTAATGCTCTGGTTGAGTGACCTCTAATTCTGAATGGTAACTTTCTAATATTGGAGATGTAGATAAAGGTGATACAATTTGAAAGGGTGACTTTAGATACAGGCATACCATTTTTTGCCTTAGAGAAGGGGATGAATAATTGATCGGATTTCCTGAAATCTTTAATTCTATGCAAAGAGAATCTGAGCTGTCTATGCATGTCCAGTTGGTGGAGTTTATACCCTCCCTTGTTGCTATGATTGGGGAAAAACACCAGGAGCTCAATGCATTGATAGCAAACCTTAGATATAAAGGACAGATTATTTTATAGCAATACCCCATCCTTATGAAAGATCAGATATGGAGATCTGATTGATAATGCTTGCAGCTCTGAGACTCTTCTGGCAGATGTTACAGCTACTAGAAAGATGGTCTTCCAGGAAAGAAATTTGAGGTCACAAGATGAAAAAGGCTAGAACAGTGGCAATGTTAGTTGAGATAGGGACAAAATTTAAATCCCAAGGAGAAAGTGGCTCTTTAAAA
This sequence comes from Protopterus annectens, assembly GCF_019279795.1. Classification (NCBI taxonomy): domain Eukaryota; kingdom Metazoa; phylum Chordata; order Ceratodontiformes; family Protopteridae; genus Protopterus; species Protopterus annectens. The sequence goes on from NC_056739.1 coordinate 1,520,887,305, forward strand.
GGAGGTCTCAATAAGGAAGTGCCTTTAAAAAATGCTTTACATAACCTGTGTGACATTAAGTTTGGAGAATGGTCACCAATGTGGAAATTCGAAATTGCAGCCAGCTGATCTCTAATAGTTGCTGCAGCCGAGCCTTGCTGGAAGAGTTCTGCAAGAAATTTTAAAATGGACGGAATTGGTGCAGAATGTTTCTAGTTTGCTCCCAGTGAGAAAATCTTTTCCACTAGCTTAGTATATAGTTTTCTAGTAGAAACTTCATGAGAGGACATCAATATGTGTTTGACAGTTGTATTGAAGTTTTGAAGCCTGACTAAATTGGGAAGTGGAGCAGCCATGCTGTCAAGTTGAGGGTGTGGAGAGAAGGATGAAGTGTTTCTGACATATGTGTCAGAAGGTCTGAAACTGGTCCAGAACCCACGGCTTCTCCTGTAGATGAGACCAGAGGAAGGGGAACCAAATCTGCCGAGGCCAATATGGTTCAATGAGAATCAGCCTGCTTCCCAAGGATTTTGCTTTCTGGATGAGTTTTGGTATGAGGGGAAACAGGGGGAAGGTATAAAGAAGTCCCGAGGCCCAGTCATATACAAGTGCATCTTTTAGTGTCTCCCCGGAGGTGGAATTAGGGCAAAGTAGCTGCTGCACTTGGCATTCATGGGAGTACCAAAAAGATTGCAGCAAGGCTGGCCCCATTTCTGGAAAACCTCTTCAGTTATGTTCTGGTTCAGAGACCACTCATGAGGCATTAGTATTACCCTGCTGAGCTTGTCCACTATCACATTGTATTCCCCCAGGATATGCATTGCTACTAGAAAACGTTGAGAAGAAATTGCCCATTGCCAAACTCTCAGAGCCTCTCGACAAAGTGGGTATGATCTGGTTCCTCCGTGCTTGTTTATGTACCAAACCACCTACATATTGTCTGACTGTATTACAATTGTCCCTAGTGGAAGAGAGTCGTGGAGTGCTTGCAACACCAAAAGCACTGCTCTTATCTCTAGAACATTGATATCCAAGTGGGCCTCATGGTCTTGCCATATATCTTGGACTGTACTTCCCAGATAATGCCCCCCCACCCTCTTTGGGAAGCGTCTGTGGTCACTGTAGCAACAGGTTGTTATGGAACAAAGGGTCTCCCTATAGTCACACGGTTGGACTGAGTCCACCACTGTAGATCCTTTTTGCATGACTCCGTTATTCTGATCAGATGGGACATAGGAAGTTCTTGAAGCAACCGTTGGGAAAATAGGAGCCATTGAAGGATCCTCATATGCATCCTGGCGAGAGGAACTAGAGTTATGTTAGAAGCCATTGTCCCTAAAAGTTTCAGAACTACCTTTGCCTTTACCTTGTCCTTTGGAATAAGGTAAAGTATTTGCTGTCTGAGGGCTGAAATTCTGTCGACTGGAAGACATGCCATCATAGAAACAGTGTCTAGGGTTGTGCCTATGAAGGTAATATTTTGACAGGGCAACAAAGCAGATTTTTTAAATTGACTGTTATGCCTAACTGAGCACAAATTTTCAATGTCACATCCCTGGCCTGTTCGAGCAGATGCTTGGTGGTGGCAGTTAGGAGCCAGTCATCCAGATACGGAAACACCTGGAATCCAAGACATGTCAAGTGAGCCATTACTACTGACATGCATTTGGTGAACACTCTGGGGGCTGTAGTGAGACCAAAGTGCAGAGCTTGGAACTGATAATAACTGACTCTGCCAGAAGAGTAAGTGACTCCTTGATGCTCTGTCCATTTTTATGTGGTAGTATGCATCTTGAAGGTCTATTGAGCACATCCAATTGTCTTTCCCTAAGAAGGGAAGTATTGACTTTTTGACAGATTTGTTCAACTTGCTGAGAACCAAAATGGGTCTCCAGTCCCTTGTTCTTTTTGGCACCAAAAAGAAAATTGAGTAAGTTCTAAATCTTGTTTGGTCTATGGGGAATTTTTGGATGACTCTTTTTTTCCAGCAACTTTCTATAGTTGCTTGCTCCCTTTGATTGGGTGGAACATCTGGGATTGTTCTGATGTGTGGGACAGGATGGCAAAAGGGAATGGAATATCCTCTGGATATTATGCTTTATACCCACTTGTCTTTTGTGATACTTTGCCAGGCTTCTGGGTACAAAGATAAACATCCCCCGACTGCCTCCAGAGTAGAGCATGTGGGCCTCCTTTCAGGAGTGCTGATAGGGACGTCCGCAAAAGGAATCACGGTCACCCTGGTTTTGTGGACCCCCCTGCCTCTAAGACTATGTCTACCATCGTTGCCTCCCCCCTCTGCCCCTGGGGAAGGATTCACCTCCTGCATCTTGGAAAGCTCCCTGGAATTTTTTGAACCACATTTTTCCACTCTTCTGACCTTTAGGGTAAGGTCTTGAAGGTACTGAAAAATGTACTTCAACGGCAGAGAGAGTTTTCCCATCCTGCTCACATCTGGTAAGTGCGTCTTTAACTTTGGGTCCAAAAAGTGAGGAACCATCAAAAGGTCCATTAGTAAAGGTAAACTTAAAAGGTTCTGCAAAATTACACAAGCGCATCTAGGAGTGTCTGCTCAAGGAAACTCCTGAAACAGCTGCCCTACTCGCTCCATTTGCCGCATAAGATATCAGTCTCATGGAGGAGTTGACGATAGAATTTAAGGTGGACAGCTTGGAGGAGACTTTTTCAGTCACCCCCTCAGCCAATGAACCTTGTGTAGAGTATCTCCTAGTTCTTTCAGGAGACGTCTTTGAGTTTTGTAAAGTGTGTGAGGTAGTTCAGTGATCGGAGTGTAAAAGTCACTGACAAAAAGACACGCTTCCTGTATCTGTCCATCGTTTGAGATTCTTTTTGCGGAGGATGACCAGATGAGGATGTGCCAGAAAGTTCCTTCTTGGTGGCTGCTGCCACCACTATAGCATCTTCAGGCACACTTTTTGTAAGAAAATCTTTTCCATTGGGGGCTGGCAAAAATTTGTTTGACCTCCAAACGACTGGTTCCATAGTGTCAGGTGACTCCCATGCCTTTCGACTAAGTCCATTAGCTCATCAAAAGGTGGAGACACCCAGGAGGCTGAAGGTTGAGATCCAAAGGCCTTCAGGTACACCGACTCCTCATCAGAAGGGTTGATGGTTTTCCAGCCGACTCTCTGCTTTAGGATCTCCAGGGTATCTGCAAATGAGATATCTTCAGAGGACAACCGTGGGGACCCTTCTGACTCCCTGAGGTCAGTGTCTGAGGTGACGGACTCATCAGGGGAAGTCTATATGCTTCCTCTTGCATGTCCTCTTTCAAGGGGGCTCAGAAGGGTATTCTGGGGAGGCCTCAGAAGAGAGTGGTTCACCCAATGGGGCTTCCTGAGGCTCTGAATCTCTGCTGTCTTGTGAATGGGGTGGTGCAGAGACAGTAGCTGTTGCCTTGGGGGGATGAATGCCAGTATCCCTGTGTAGAGCTGTGGTTCCGAGGATATCTCTAGCTCCGAGGAGACAGAGGACAATGCTGGCCCCAGATAGATCGGCTCTGAGGCTGATGTAGGAGCTGAGCTCACCCGAGCCGATGCACTGAGGGGTAGGCTCAGAACTGAAGAAGTTTGGGTCTGAGCGTCCCCCCCCTCCAGGAGCTGACCGGAGAACCCTGTCTGCCAGACACCCCAGATGGCACCGAGAGTGTCAGAACAGATATCGATTCCGTAATCTCCAAAGGGGTCCTGGAACCGACGGGTCTACAGCAAGTGGTATTAGGCACTCCAGCTCCAAAGATACAGCTTGGCTCGGAGGAGGAACAACAGTGGATGTAACAGTCTTGGAAGGCTCCGAAACCTGTTGGGTCAGAGCCAAGAACAATTTAGCTAACGCCGGCAGCTTCTGTGCACCACCCGCTCCATGTCCTCATCAGATAGGCTCCTAGTGGACCTGGTGGATAAAAATGGTGAATGAGATCTCTCCAAAATGGGAGATCTCAAGTTAGGGGAGACCAGTGGAATATCACTGGACCGGCTCCGAGATGCAGTATCTTTTGGCTCCGAAGACCTTGGGGCCAAAGTACCAAGTTTGTCAATAATAATAACCTCCGTCAGTTCTGAAGCCTGTGGAGCCAGAAGGTAGATGGCGCTGAAATTTTAGGCAATTTTTTAGGGGTCTCGGACTGAGCCAAAGAGACAGGAGATGGCCTTTTATTTGGTTTGTCCCTCAAAGAAGAAGAGGACAAAGAAGAAGCAGCACTCTGTACAGCTTCCTCAAAGGATGGTTTCAAGAGCCCCTTGACAATCAATTTGTTTTTCCTCTCCTGCAACACACGTGCACTAAGGGAGTGGCAGAAAGTGCAGTTCTCCTGGAGATGGATAGCTCTTAAACAGTAGACACAAATGACATGTCCATCTGTAATAGACATTTTCTGGGTACATTTTTGACATTTATTAAAGCCCGAAGGCTTGTGTTCTTTCTCCCTATTGTCTTTAGATATGTTTGGAAGAAAAAGGTCCTATAAGAATTACAAACAGCAAATAAACTCACACCACTTCTAGATATATAAACACACACTAATTTAATAAACACAGCACATCTAAGAAATATAATTAGAACTACCTTTGCTCTGACTAAAAACGAGCACTAGGACCTCTAATTTAAATGGACCTAGACAGGTGTAGTAGGTGATAGAATACACTAACACTACTAGCCCTCAAACTAACACTACTAGCCCTCAAACTAAAGTGGGCAATTGGCTCTCTAATTTAAATGAGCTAATGAACTAACCAGCTAACTAAGAGACTAGGAAAAACCAACACACAACACTGTAGGTATTTTAATAAAGTGTCACTACAGAAAACAACTACAGGATACAAGTACAGGCCTGCAAAAAAAAAAAAAAAGACGGCCAAGCAAAAGCACACAACAGCGGAAAAAGGAGATAAACTAAGCTACACCCTAAAGCTAAAGTTTCACAGTACACAGTACACAGTAAACAGTAAACTAACTAATGTATAAATCCTAACTAGTTTAAGCTAATAAAATGCAAAAGACAAAAAACTTAGTCACGGCTAAGAAGAGCACATCCAACCTCATAAAGTGGCAAACAAGGTCTGGAGAGTTGCACCACTGCATCATGGGATACCTACTTTGCCACGAGCCATGTTTGAGGCTTCCAGCTGTGTACTCAGCTGAGTAGGAGCTGAGGATCGGTCCGAACCCATCCAAGTAAGAATGAAGGGGAGAAAGGACAACATGACATCGTAATTTTCCTAAATACGGCAGTTCTTCTTTTAAAGAACATGCGTGATCTTAATGCTTAAACTACTCCATACATAAAATAGCTATTGCAATCATCCTATAATATAACAATATATCAAAAGTTCATAGAACGAGTAATGAGTAAAAATGGTCATTGAACAAATAAAAATAGATGAGAGGAAGGTAGATTTATGTAATCACACTGAAGTTAATGAAGTTAAGTGGATAGTAAGGTTAAGTGAGATGGGGTTGAATGGACAAGTACCATTAAAGCCCGTATTAAAAGCCAGACATAATTTCAAGTGAAGTTACACCTTTTTCTGTTTTTCTGTTGTAATCATTTATTTATATACGTTTCATTCCCTTTTGTTGTAATAATGTAAATGTGCTATCCACTGTACACATGCATTAGTTTAAACTACATGTCAGAATGCTTTGATAGTAGACAGCTTCAATGTATATTTTTCATTTTCATGAAGAAAGTTTATTTAGATATTTTATTTTTTAGTGTGAATTTTTGTGTTATATGATTATATTTTTTAAATCTATTCGTTCTATGAACTTTTGATGTATTCTTATATTATAGGATGATTGCAATAGCTATTTTATGTATGGGGCAGTTTATGCATTAAGACCATGCATGTTCTTTTAAAGAAGAGCTGCCGTATTTAGGAAATTTACGTTCTGATTGAACGAGCAGGTTTTAAATGTGGCTGGCATTTCTTAGAGTATTGTATGGTCTGATAAACGATTTTAAATCTCGCAAAAGCGCTTACCAGTTATTTTAATAAAGGAATTTTAACCTGGCCGTGTTTTGGACCCAGCACAATTTGTATTTCATTTTATTCACTTTTGTACTGTGGGGTCCATTAATCTTAGCTGCCGGTGTACTCCTTTTCGTATTTACTTTTATATAAATGTAAGTTTGCCTATATCACAAGTGATAATTCAGTAAAAGTGTTTAAAAAAATAGGTGTGGAGCAGTTCACAGAGATAAATTGCATTTCTAGAAAGAAATTCATGTGAAGGGGCAGTTTACTGAGGTTAACTACACTGCTTGAACAGATTCAGCAGACCCTGGCTATCTTCCAATGGCATCTTTGTATGTTTATATTAGACATTAGACCTGGGAGCTACCCTTATTACTTTTTGCTAAGTGGGAATGAAAGGGCAGATGTTTCTTTTCAGCCTTTTCCCAGGTAAGCCATGTATGGTAGCTAATTGAAAGCTAGCCAAGTGATTTTCCTTACTGAGCTTTAACACCTGGGAGTGAAGTGGCCAGGCTACTGCTGCTGATGTTTATGTAGTAGAATGTGAAAACAAATTAAACCAACTATCTAAATTAATGTTTTAGCCATGGATGTTTTCCATAATTCCCTGTGGTAAAATAAACCACTCAGCTGCATCTAATAAGTAATCCTTTTGCAGGCATTCCAACAGTCACACTAGCACAGCGTAAAAGGTAAAGAACAGCGTTTTCTATACTATTCGCTACTATAAATTGGCCACAGCTCTGTTTTGCATCTTCTGCAGCCAACATCTAGCAGATTTTAAGTACACTGATTGCAGTATGGGAAGTAAGCTCTAATGACTTTTGCATCCATTTCATTCCGTACTATAAATGCCTATTCTAATAAATAACTTTTCATATTTATGAAACTTGTTTTCTAATCAGGTTTCAAAAAATTCTACAGTACAACCAATCGGTTAAGAATATTTCTGTGCATGCACATGGCATTGTAACTGGCAGCAAATGTGCAAATTATTTTACTAGGCAGAGCAGGAGTTCATGTTCATTGACCCTATTTAAGCACAACTTGGATGATTGGATGGGTAACCAGAAATTCACCCCAGGAGTTCTACCCATGTCCCTTTTGGACAGGGGCAGTAGGTGCTGATTTTAGTGTCTGCTTGAACCAGGCACCCTTGGGAACATGGGTTGAACTTGACTAGGCTTGTAAGGACCCTGAGGCTGTTAGCTTGGTAACCTCCTGTGATCCTGTGTAGCTTCTACAGTATAAAAAGCTAAATCAAAACAGAAGGGGAAGATTAAATGTTTTCTTATTATAAAAAAATAAACACTGTATAGGCATTGTAGCTGACAGATTTTCATATATTCTTGAAAATGAAAAAGTGACTACTGTATAGTAACAGTAACTAAGAAAATAATTGTAAATTAAGCTGCAATTTGCTTTGTCTCATGTGTGAAGCCACATACACTGAGGAAATACCATATAGCAAGCCACACCATCTTGTGGTTTTCTCAACTGCTAGTTAACTGAGCATTTTTTGGGACTTTGGCATCATGTGTTATATGAAAGACAATATGTGAGAGGACATTGTTACTGTCATGTTGTACCAGAATTATAATACTGAGAATTAGCCTAGCTACGAGAGGTGGTGTGAGAAATGCAGCTTTCTGCACCTCCTATTCTCCAAAGTCAGGGTGATTCCTACTAAGATAATGATATTGCAGGTGCCTTGGGCTATTTAATTTATTTATTTTTTTTTCCTTTGCTTATGTTTACCAGGTTTGTCCGAATAGATTTAGTGAAAAAAAAAAATCGGTAGGGGTCTGTGGAGAAAAGTGCCAACATATTACAAGCATTTTTAATCAAGCATTCAGTAATATATATGAACAGACATTAAGTAATATGCATTAATAAGTACACATGCTTTTGCTAGTTAGATCACATCCACATAGAATAAAGGAAGCTATTAGAAAATAACGTACATTTACATTTAGTAGATGTTGGAACATCAAGCATTTGAAGAGGTATATTAGTGGCTCTGTCCACTAGGTAATAGATCTTGAGATTACTGATTAGAAATGGAAGTGAGGGAAGGAACTCGTTAGGACAAAAATGTTAATATTTTAGTTAAGAGGTGAGTTATTAGGTTCTGAGACAATTTATTTATGGCTGTCTTAAGGTTTATATTATAAGTATATAGGTGGGGGTGCCACGCAGTTTCACAAAACTCGGTATATGGCTGATAGATGCTAATGAAATTATTTGGGTATGAGTGAAGAATGGTTATGGGGCACAGGATTCTGAGAGAAGAGAAATGATTTAACAAGTGTGGCAAGCTAAAGATTACAGTGTCCATTTATCCTGGAGATGTATAGAAACATATCCACTGATATAATAGGTGAAGTTTTGTGTTGTAAATGACTTCCATTCTGGATGGATTTCTGTAGTAGTGGGGTGTGGTTCTATAGTTTAGTGGCATTATTTGAAAATAGAGTGTCACCTGCAGTCTTAGATGGTTTGATTATAGTAATTAAATGTACTGCCACAAAAACATCAGGACTCTACTGGAGATTTAAAATCCAAATTTATCACAAGATTAAGCGCTTGTCTTTGTGGCATTTATCCTTGTAATAAATTAATGTGATAATTTGAAATATGGCTGAGAAGTATTTTTGAAATCCTCTTGCTCCAGTAAGGCAGAATTTAACTCAGACCAGACTGCATAGATGGCAAGTTTGCAAGCCTGTGCCCTTCTTAAACCACACAGTGATTTATTTTTATCAGTACAGAGAGCAGTGAAAGAACACCAGACACAGCATATTTTCATATCATAAGCAAGATGGAGGGATCAAAGACGGTCCTCTTTTATTCCGTTCCTTATTAATTGGTGATAAATTGAAACAATACCACCAGTATAAAGACATTTCAAGGATGTCAAGCATAATGGCATTGTGTTATTTTAAAAACTGAATATGTGTAATGGGAGATACAGGTTAGTAGATTCTTGGGATGATGCAGATTGTGACATCTGTCAGCTTTTAAAGCAGCTGTACTTACTAATTGAACTTCAGACCCTGTCAACAAAGTTAAGAATCTCTACTTGCCTCTCTTTATTGACATGCAGCAACAGACTGTAGTGGGGGAGGTGAGGGTTCTTACTACTACATCCACTCTCATTGTCTACACCTCCTGTCAAAGATGAAGATTTGGGTCAGTTTTGTGAAAGAAGGGATTATGCACTTGTCTAGCAAATAATTGGGTGATGCTGGATTATGATTGGTAAAGGGAAATCTATGTGTACCTAAGGTGTTTGCTCAAACCATAGCTATTACATAATTTTTGCTGGTGCACTGCCTTGGAAGTAAAACATCTTTGCATAAGGCTAACAGTTTTATTGGCAGGGTTTACAAGTCAGAACCAGCCTGTCATCATTACAGACCTTTGCTGCACTGGAAAGAGTACCTTCTAGCACAATTAATTCATTGTTGATGACCTTTGCATGTTAGAGATTTGATCTGGATGGCCAACAGTAAGTGGCTTCTGCAAGGGTGAAATTCAAAAGATTTATCCTCATAACTCTCATATTCTTTGCTCAAGAATTCTGGACAAAAAGAAAAATAATGGGGAGCAAACATCCAAAAAGCAGGGACAATTTTTAAATATTAATCTAATTCACTTAAAATGTATAATAGCACAAGAGGTTTTGCATTAATATGTATTTTCTGAAAAATAAGTATGAACTGTAATGTCTGGCATTAATAGCCAGCTCTAAACCTCCTTGATTTACCAAGAAATCAAAAATTGTACAAGGGATGGGGCACGAATATGAGACAAAATCAGAGACAGTTGAGAGGTATGTTTACCCTTCTAACAAAACACAAATAATAAAAGATAAACAATGACTTTTTTAAAAGCATTTCCTGTAGTGTGTAGCAAGATAAACAGAACTTTTATAGGTTTGAACCGGATCTATAGTAATTCAACGAAAATCCATTGCATCGAATACCAAAACAGCGACATGTATTACTTGAACCGCGAAAATACCAAACACACTAAACCGTGAAATTTAAAATATCGAACGTTGATAGTTGGCCAACCCCACCACCCACTACATACTACCTACCCAAACAAAATAAAGAAACCACATACCTACACTAACCAAACCCTACTCCTAACCCTAAAGTAAAGCACCAAAACTCAACTTCTAACCCTACACTAAACCCCCCACATACACGACTATCTATGCACTATCCTTAACCCCTCCCTAACTAAGGTCCGTAACTACCGTGCACTTCCCCTACGGAGATATACCCAAACAAAATAAATAATACAAATAAATACATTTAACAAAACCCTACTTCTAACACTATACTAAATGTTACACACATTACCTATCTATGCACACTTACCTTACCAACCAAAACACTTCGACATTTCGAATTTCGCGGTTTTGCATGTTCGACGATTACATATTTCGCACAGTACTTGTCGATGATTTCGTATTCGCATAAACAGAGTTTTGACAATCTAATAGGAACCCGTTTGGACCACACTTAATAAAATTTGTGATGTCACTCTTAGTGCAGGGCTGATTTTGCAAACTGGGCAACGTCTTATCAGCAGTTTGCTGATTATCAGAAGTGCTTCATTAGCAATAAAACATGCTAGAATTTATGCAAAATAGCCATTACCACAGGCCCATATTTGCAGTTGATTGCCTTATAGACCTGGCCATAAAGAAGTATCTCTTCAGTGCACAGCTTATCATGTTTACTGCAGTTATGAAATAGCATGATATTTTGTTATAGTACTTTGTCTGGTCTTTTTTAAGCAGAGGCCTCTTTATAGTTCTGTACTAAAACATAGTTTGCACAACCCTATTAGCCAGCTAGATAGCTTGGCTTTATGAGCTCATTTCATAAAACTTGGCTAATGCGTCTGAACCTATGAGTTGTCAGACAGCAGTTAATACTGCTGTCAAAGTGAAACGTGACCTTTTGTTGGCTATTTGTTCACATATTGTAGCCAGATCTTATGCCATGCCTGCATTTGTTTTATTGGCTTTTTCATTTATTATTCATCCCTTCTGCCCAGAGCTGGATCCAGCACTGGGCAACTAAGGCTGTCACCTAGGACCCACTACCTGGGATGGGACCCACTTGCTGAGGGACTGTCATATTTACTTTTTAAGTAATTTTTTTTTGTGGACGTTCTTCAAGAACACCTTCTGCAGCCAGTCGCACACACCTGTTGCATCTGTGCTTGCGTCAATGTCACACAGCCTACTGTTCTTCCTTTCTATGTGAGTGAAATTTAAATGCACAGACATGATGTTCCGTCCCATTCCTGTGCTGCTTTGTAGAATGCCGACACATTCCTGGACAGATTGGGATTGGATTCTTCTTCTACAGACAAGTAAGGTGGTGTGTGCACATGTGTGAGAAATGTCCTATTTAGGAATAGCAGGCACTTGGTTAATTTGCTTAGGCTCAAAATCCTGTACCTTAAGTTACAGGAAGCAAGCCTGAATCCTGTACTCCCACTACCAAGCTATTAAACAAATATGAGTTTCAAGGAGTTGAGTTTTAGGTGCATTTTCCAAGGAATTGTAAGCTTTAAGGGAAGAGATGAGATGTTTACTGCTGCTTATGCTAAGTTTATTTACAATGTGCAATTATTTTGCTAAGCAAATGGTATCACTATTGCGTTCAAGAATGTAAAAGCATTGTTAGTAGCACAACAGGTAGCATACTTGCTCTTGATGCAGAAGGTTGTAGGTTCTACTCCCACAGCATATAAATGGATTGTTGATTATGTGTTGCACTTTAAGGTGGGTAGGGTGCTGCAGTCCTGGGTATGTCCTCCTTTGGATGAGTTGCCTAGTAACTATGAGCCTGTTGTCCGTTTGCCATCCATTCCCTATTGCAATATTAATTACCTGGTTATCATTTTTTAATGTAACATAGGCAATTTATTCCTCAAGGGCAGAAGGCACTGAATTTGTAGATGAAACACTGAAATATAAAGTTGTTTGCTAGCAGCAACCTCTTTATTAGTTATAGACCTCTAATGTGGATTTTTTTCAATTGACTTTTACTTCTGCTGAGATTATGCTTATTGATTGATATTTTTGGATTGTTAATGACAGAAGTTTGTGTAGACTTTTATGGTTGAAATGTTCTGAATTGGGTAGTTTTGTCATTATTGGTTCATACATTTTATTTCATTGCTTACTGGAAAAATGTTTAAAACTACAAATTTAAAATACTCTCTAACAAGTGGTGTGTTATACAAGGAATATAATTTTACTAGAGTCAGGAAGGTGAATCAAATAACACATGGGATGGGAGGGTAGCCTAATGGTTAAGGTGTTTGCCTTACAAACACAGGGTGAAGGGTTTGAGTCTCACAAGGGATAATTGGCTAGGCTTAAAATGGCTCGCAAGGGCAGTTAGCTTAGTACTAATCTATGAACCTATGAACCTATGCTTGTCTGCATGGTTCTAAAAATGTGTGCAGAGGCCTATAATTTGAAAACAGCCCAAAGGTAAACTTTATCCACCACTGGCCAGTTGCATTTTATTTGAATGTGGATTTAATGCTGTTTCATGAATGTGAGTTTCATGGGCAGAGAAGTTTTAATGCTAAATCTGTTTTCATTGTGAGATTATATTGCTTTGTTTAGCAAATGTCTATCAGTGCTTGTGTTGTAAAATCTGAAATAAAAGTTTTAAATTAAATCCAAGTAATCACTGTAGATGTAAAGCAGAAAACATTATGCATACTGAAAGGTTTGAACAATATTTATGGTAACTGGGAGGAAATAGCAAGTAATGGGATACTGGATTGGCTGTGGGGGGCTCTGTGTTTGTGGGGGACCCAATCTATTACTCTGCCTAGGGCCTCATTTGACCATGATCCAGCTCTGCTTCTATTATTAAAACAACAGGCTGTCATTCAGTACCAGAATGGGGAATTCTTGCTTTTTGTAAAGCTGTCATCCCATTATTGCTTGGGTTGTCAAAGCATGTTAGTCCAGCAGTGCAGTGAAGGATAACCTCAGTCTGTCATGTGAGGGAGTCTAGTTAGTGTTTTCCTGGTAAGTGATTTAGAAAATATTGCAGTTTAGTATATTGGAACAGAATACAGTAGTTTAATAGGCAACGGTGATATTGACTCTAGAGTATTTTAATTTTTTATGAATGGAGTGTTTTATACCTTTGTTGCGAGAGGTGTGTGTTTTCAATGTTTAGCACTGGCAGTTCATATTTTCATCTTTTTTATTAATATGCTAGGTGCATTCATGATTGTTAGGATTTGTTACTTTTATAGTTTAGTTGCCTTGTACATAGTTTCACTAACTGCCACTTATCCTTATTGCAGCTTTGAAAACCATATATCCTTAAAAAGAAAGGGAAAGTGAGGCCAGAGGTCCAAAAAGAGAGAGAAAATGCAGTGGGTTGCTTGTTAGTTAGACTTGTGAGGAAGCAGCAGTTAAGTAGTGACATGTTGTTAGAAAAGGAGGGAACTTAATTTGGAAGTTGGTTACTAATGAAATGACTGTGTTATAAAAGGACATATTAAAATGTTATTCTTCTTTGTTGTTATCTGTTTGTGACTAGAGCAGAGTGTGTTTACTGATTACCTTCCATCACTCAGCACAGCACTGAATGCTAACATTGCTTGGCTACTGAGAACTGAACAACTTGTTAATGATCTTTACGCTGTTTTTACCAGCATATATTGTCAGTCCAGCTTTGTCTTTCCACTTTTTAACTAGTGCTACACAATTTGCTTGCTTTATTACATTTTCCTTTGTTTGGCTTTTGGATTGTAAATGTGCAATATATTTTTTGAAGTAGTTATAAAAGAAAATTTATTATGAGAACGAGCAATATAAGCAGCGTTGAGGGAAATATTCTACAGACTTAACAGTAACCAAAGTGCATGTCCTCACTTCTACAAGGAAGACAGAGAATTCACCCAGATTGACCAATAACAAATTTCAAAAGGTAAAATACATTTATACCTTGAGTATATTTAAGCTGGTTTTACATGGTGTGCTGGTGAGGGTGATGTTATGGCAGAAAGTGTTTTGTTTGCAGAGGAAAAACTAGTTAATGTGTGTATGATGCCAGATAAACTCTTTTTGTCTTTCTTTTAAACCAACAGAGTCACTTAACAGGAACACTTGTCCATTATTTCAGCAGTATGTTGAAAGATAAAACAGTGCCAACTGTGTTATTTAGTAAGAAATTTAATATTTTTAAACATATCTAAAGAAGCAAGTTACCTATTAGCTGGGATGATCACAAAAATAGACTAACACAGTGAGAAAAGCATAATAATGGTATACTTTGCCGTAATAAAAGTCGTGTTTGGTCCTGAATGTAAAGCAGAAATAAAGATGATTCTTGTGGCTGAAAAAACACTTGTGCAAGAAATTCAGGATATATTTTTGAAAACATCAGTCATAGAGTGATATATTTTGGAAAAACAGTACCATGTTTGCAATTCATTTTAACTAATCTGCTTATAGTAGCAGATTTCCACAACACTTGGCTTTCATACATTTTATCAATGAGGGAAAAAAACTGTTGCATAGTAAAGAAATCACTCTTATAGCAAAAGGATAATATATTTTTAAGGTTTTAATTGACTAGAGGAAGAAAATTAAATTATCTTTGAAGAATTATGTTGGAATATGCATGGATGGTAATCCTACAATAGAAAAATGGTTGCGGTTTCAGTTCCTTAGCAGAAAAGCAAAATGAGAAAAATCACAATCACACACATATCTACCCTGGAAAGTAGGAAAAAAAGCTGTTGGTGAAGACTTGAAACTAGTTTTAGACAAGGCTGTATAGATGTAAACCTTTATTGAAAGATATTGCGTATTTATTAATATATGTGATAAAACTGAAGCAAAATACAGTAGTAGGCTCCATACTGAGTTACATTGGTTATCAAGAGGACAAGTGTGAATTTGTGTTTACAAGGCCAAGGATATAGTGCTGGAGTTGTTGGGGCATGAACATAAAACTGAGCCTATAGGACTAATTAGAAATGAACACTGGTGCGCAAGATTAGCTTTTCTATGAGTTATATCTGAAGTCTTGAACAAGAGCAATTCCAGTAGGCAAGGAACATTTGAGAACTTTTTGACTTCTGTAGCAAAATGTCATCACTGAGAAGCAGTTTAGAAATTTGGTCTAAACAATTCAAAGAGAACAGTTATTAAATGTTCCCAAAGATGTACTGACAATAAACTGAAGAATGGTATAAAAGATTTGATTTCTAAGTAGCAGACATTACTGAAAAAGAGACTGAAATAGTACTTTCCAGATCTGAACACAAAGTCAAATGACTGCTAAAGAAGTCCATTTATTTCATCATATGCCAGCAGGCTTTGTCTTCTTGCAGGAGACAAGGAATCCAGAATGCTAAAAAATGCAGAGCATGAAGTTAGAATGCCAAGAGAATGACTTGAATAGCTTCTGGATTTTATTTCAAGATATTCCTAATTTGATTCAATAAGCTTTCATGGTTTTGTTGCAGTTTTCATACACCAGTTATTGCAAAGATGGCTTTTCTGTATTGACCAAGATAAAAACAGTAAATTGCTGGTTTAAAAATCTTAAGGGAGGAAATAGGAGTGATGCCCAACATTTGTCCTAATGTAATGAAAATCTGTAAGGCTCACCAAATATGTGTAAGGCACTAAATATGACAATTTATTTGCATCAGAAGATATGGGGAGAGACTTGTCTGCAACCAAGTGGGCTATCATATTATCTATACCTCTCATTACTAGTATTAATTTCTGGTTACTAAAGGTCATACATCCTCAGTACATTTTTAACAGAGATATTATTCATTGGCTTCAGCAGTTATTCTTCTGTTCTGTAAGCACCTACTAAGTGATTTTACTAAAAAAGTGCATTCCTGTGTTGAGAAGCTGAGGTGGACATGGGAATCCTATACTTTAGGGCAGGAGGAATGTGAATGTTGGTGTATTTTTACTGTTCAGATTATTCTATATATTTTTTTGGTTTGGCCTGTGAGAACTTATTCTTGACTATTAAGGATCTTCAGTTATTCTGTAATAACCTGTTATGGAGGAACAGCATGATTGTGTTGTATTGTTTAACTGTTACTTAGCTACATTGAATAAACTCAGTAGTTTTAAACCACTGCTTAAACAACATCTTAACCAGTCCTGGTGTTGCATATGTTCATCACAAGGTTAAGACTTTGTGTTCACCGTATGATAGTCTCCAAATACTCTCCTTAAACAAAATGCTTTCAACCTTTTACTGAAATGACTAAAAATATTTATATATAACTGCTGCCTGTGTAATTCACTAAGTTGCATGCGGGCTTTCTCTTTAGTAACTTCCACCTATGTAAAATCATACAATGTATAAATGTTAACTACTGTTTGTGTATAAATGCAAATAAAAATGTAGCCACTCTGTGTTTAACTCGAACTTAGTATATTGCAATGTAAGCAAATGAAGCTTTCTCCTTGGTTTTCCACTGAAAATGGGTATTACCCAGTCAGACTTTCCTGATAAACAAAGACAAATAAATAAATAACTTGGATTAAAAGAGTTGTTTGTAGATACAAATGTGTGAGCTGTCTTGTATGCCTATTTTAAGATGCATCAAAATATATAATACTGACTACCTCAGTATGCTGCTGATACTGTTGGATTCCTGACACAAGCTGTCACTGGTCAGTTGATCTGCTTGATACATTACCTGACCTAGTTCTGTCTGCATTAACTGAGTAGTTGTACATTTTTCTGGTGGCCCTTTGCTTTTCCAGTCTTTCATCTCTGTTAACATTCATTTTCCCTTGAATGACAGTCTTGTTCTAATTTGCTCACTTGGCTTGGTTTTAGTCAGTTAGCTCGTTAGTTAGCAAGTTTTTATGGCGGGGTGTCGCATTACATTTTGAACATCTGTGATGTTTCCTCATGATAAAACTGGAAATCTCTGCTTTAAATGTTAATTTATGACAGATAGGACAGATGCATCAAAGCAGCGAGTCATAAATGACTCCACTTATGGCATCACCTAATTAAAGCAGAAATATATTTTTATTGCTATTTTGCAAAAGAGAGAACATATATAAATGTATAAACATGGTTTCAGTTGTAAATGTTCATTTATCCCAGGATGGTTAAGTCTCCTGATTTGTGCATCAGAAAATCCCTTTTACTCAAATACTTTCTCTTTTATTCCTTTTTTGCCTGACTTTAATGACTTCTGTACCAGTGCATCAAAAGTACATGTGTAGTACACTTCAATGTGTTTATGCAAAACAAAAGATGTTTTTTCTAAATCCCATAATATAATAATCACATGTACAAAACTATGACAGGAGGGGATGTCAGAATGTTTTGTAATATGCTAATAGCTGTTACAGTGACTACATTTGCAGCTTAAAACATTCATTAGTTTACTGTCACATAAAATGTCACCTGTGTAAGCAGATGTCCTTCAAGAATGCAACTGCAGTCATAACATATGGGTTGTCCTGCCTCAGGCAGCCCTCGGTCGTCCGGATTCCAAAGTCTGGGTCCGGCGTCGGCTGGTGTTGCCGCCTCTCCGACGTCAGAACAGCTGGAGTATAAAGGCATCGGCCGACGCCATCTTCTTCAGTCTTTCTTGCCGCGCGGTGCCCGAAGCAGAAGCAGTTAAGTGCCGGTCGGTCAGCTCCTGTGTTTTCAGTACCGAAGTCATCTAAAAGCTAAGTACCCCGTTGGGGAACATTTTTTCTTGCCTCAGCCGATGTCAGAACAAATTGAGAAAGTTAATAATTGTTTGTCTTGTGGTAAACAAATACCTCATAAGGACTTCCATTCTCATTGCCTCCCTTGCCTGGGCCCAGGCCACGACGTCTCGGCCTGTGCTGCCTGTGCTTGCTTTAATAAGCGCACTCTCAGGCGCCGGGCAGAATTTGCCGAGGACTTTTTCGGCAAATCTTTCGCTTATATCATGCCATCGGAACAACCAACAACTCAATCTACCAAAAAACGAAAGGACCGGGACCGACATCCTCGGCCCGCGTCCTCCACCGATACTCCTCCTAAACCCTCCGCGAGTGCTTCGGTCCCTTCGGAAGCGGTAATTCAACCGCTCCAGGCCGACGACACAGCGTTACAACAGCCTTCGGTCTCGGAGTCTACACAGGTGCCGGTTGTTGATTTTCCTCCAGAAACCGAAGTTCTGGATCTACCCGACACCATTCCCGTGGACAAGGTTACTCCTGCACGTGGAGCAGCTAGGCCTCCTGTATCCATGTCCATCAAGGCCTTTGCACATGCTAAGGCCGCCAGCCAGGCCAAGGCCCATCCTAAACCTGCTGCCCAGGCCCCTTCTTCTGATAAACAGATCATGTCTCTTGCTGCAGATCTTATTTCCCTTATCAGGGGGTCTCAGCCTCATCCAGACAGAGGTTCTCAGCCGCCTGCAGAGAAAAGGCCCAGAACTGAGCAGGCTGACGACCTCTCTTCAGATGAAGCCTCTGGGGATTCTGAGTATTCAGATACCCAAGAAGAATCCTTCCAGGCCTATGAGGACTCTGATGCTGAGGAATCAATTCCCTCTGCCTCTCCTCCAGAGGATTTTTCTTTCGGTGAAGTCCTACACTCTGAGGGAGCATTTTAAATGGCAGGGTCAGGAATTCTCTGATTCCAGGAAAAGGCTATGTACCTTCCTCAAGCTACCCCAGCACAGACCTTTAGCTATCCCTCCAGTTATGGATGTCCTGGATGATGTCTTCTCCGACTCCAGTGCTAACCCTGATTCTCTCCCTCCTGCTCCTGTCAAGCCAGACAGATATTATAGGGTCCCTGATACCCACAAACATCTCTTTAAGGCCCACTCTGTGGATCTAGATACTATTTCACAGGGCCCCAAGGGGGTGGCTACTTCCACGGCCACAAATCCACTGCCAGCAGATAGGGAAGCTAGGTCCCTGGAGAGATGGGGTAAAAAAGTTTATACCTCTACCACCCTGACCATGAGGTCACTTAACTGCCTTTTTCATATGTTTCAGTACCAGGATTTTTTACTGGATGATTTACAGAAAAAGCTAGCCTCTCCTGAGCCTATTGATAGAAAGGCATTGCAGGATCTAGTACATAACACTCAGCAGGTTAGCAATCATTTTCTTCAGTGTGGTTATGATGCATTGGAGGCTTCATGTAGGGCAGCTATGACTGGGGCTGTTATACGTAGACATGCTTGGTTAAAAGAACAGCCACTGCCAGACCATGTTAAAGTAAAGTTACTGGATGCACCTCTGGAAAAACAGAAGCTTTTTGGTGCTAATGCACAAGATGTGTTGAAGTCCATTGAGGAAAAAGCTAAATCAGTACAGACAGTCAAAGATTTCCTCCAGGTTCAGCCACCGAGATTCAGCAGGAATTGGCCTTCAAAGAATTGGTCCTTTCCAGACACTGACAAGTTTCAAAGGGGAAAAAACATGCGTGCCCGAGGTAGAGGACAATACCGAGGCTCCTACAGGGGCCGCCAATGGCAACCACCAAATCAAAGAAGTGGAGCAGGCAGTCCAGCTGCACCACAAGGACAACCACAATGACTTGACTTTCATACCATCTACAAAGGCTCAAAGAGAAGCACCTTTGGGCGGAAAATTATCCTTATTCTGAAAGAACTGGCATATCTTAACCAAGGACAACTGGATTTTGGATTTAATAGACAAAGGTTACAGATTCCACTTCCATACTTTACCAGCAAGACAAGGCATGCCAAACCTGCCACTTCATCAAAGGGCAGAGGCACTCATTCAAGTTTCAAAGTTGTTAAATATAAAAGCAATAGAAAAGGTCCCTCCACAGGAACAAGGCCAGGGATTTTATTCAAGACTGTTCCTTGTTCCAAGAAAGGAAAACAAATGGAGGCCTATACTGGACTTGTCTACTCTAAATACTTATCTCATTGTGCCAATGTTCAAAATGCTGACGTTGCAGCAACTCCTTCCCATGCTGGGCAAGGGGTCTTGGCTGGTCACTCTGGACCTCAAGGAGGCATACCTGCATGTCCCAGTCAGACAAAGCTGCAGAAGATACCTCAGATTTCTTGCAGGGACAGAGCATTATCAATTCTTAGCATTGCCGTTTGGCTTATCTACTGCGCCCAGAGTGTTAACGAAATGCCTGGCATCAGTAGTGGCACACTGCAGACTCTAGGGGATTCAAATATACCCCTACCTGGACGACTGCCTCATACAAGCAGACAACGAACAAACTTTGATAGCAAACTTGGGGTTCATGGCATCTTGCATTCTTCTGATACCTTTGGCAAGACTCCATATGAGAAAGCTGCAATGGTATTTAAAAAGCTTATGGTCCCAACACAGCCAAAGCCCAGAGGATGTAATCCCACTCATTCCATGTCTGCAAAGAGAATTTTTGTGGTGGGCTCAAGCAAGTCAGTTAAACAAAGGCATGTCTTTCAACAAGCCTCAAGCAGGTCAAATGATTACAACAGACGCCTCGGACCATGGATGGGGGGCGCACATGGAGGGCAGATGCATTCAAGGTCAATGGACACCAAGGGAAAGGCATCTGCACATAAACCAAAAAGAAATGTTGGCAGTGATACATGCAATCGAGACTTTCGAAAAATCACTTCAACAAGGACATTTGCTAATAAGGACAGACAACATCACTGTTATGTGGTACATAAACAAGCAGGGAGGCACTCATTCTTATCCCCTCTTCAGACTAACAATGATTCTCTGGGAAAAATCCCTAAGTCTGAAGATACATTTACAATCCCAGTTTGTGCCGGGCAAGGACAATGTACTGGCGGACAAGCTGAGCAGAAATTTCTTGGATCCACACGAATGGATGCTGCATCCTCACATTTTCTCACAAATAACAAGGACATGGGGAAGACCGGACATAGATCTCTTTGCTTCTCACATGAATCATCACCTGGAAAAGTTCTGTACAAGGACCCACCATCCTCTAGCCTGGAAAACGGATGCTCTCTCCTTCAGCTGGAATTCCCTAACAATTTATGCATTCCCTCCTCTACCACTGCTGACCAAGGTGATACTGAAGATCAAAGCAGAACAACCAACAGGCATTTTGATAGCTCCAGACTGGCCAAGGCAGCACTGGTACCCATTGCTGTTGAGCATAACTCGGACCAAGCCGTGGCCTCTACCCCTATGGCCTCTGCTTCTAACACAACACAATTACAGGACTGTTCATCAAAACCTGAAAACATTGCATCTGACAGCCTGGAGGTTACCATAACTCCTTCCAATACCTCTCTTTCCAAAAAAGTTCAAGAGATCTTACTGGAAGCACGCAGTCCTTCCACCAGAAAAACCTATTCAGCCAAGTGGAAGAGATTCACCATCTGGAATGCTAACAGGGGTCAGGATGCAACAGTATTGAGTATACCTCAAATATTGGAATACTTGGCAGAAATGTTTCATACTGGTCTCTCATATTCTTCCATAAAGATTCATGCCTCAGCAATCTCAGCAAAATACAATTGTGATCCACCTGTGTTTTCACATCCTTTGCTAAGACAGTTCCTAAGAGGGATAAAGAATATCAAACCTCCCAGGAAACCACCAGTACCTGCATGGGACCTCAATTTCGTCTTGGAAAAATTAACACTTCCTCCCTTTGAACCAGCAGCAACTTCAGAAATGCAATTTCTCTCATGGAAAACGGTTTTCCTATTGGCAATCACATCAGCAAGAAGAGTCTCAGAGATACAGGCACTCATGGCAGTACCTCCTTTTCTCATTTTCCATCAGGACAGAGTCTCTCTAAGAACCAATCCTTCATTCATGCCAAAAGTAATTTCCAGGGTGTCTCTAAATCAAGCCATTCACCTGCCTACTTTCTTCCCCAATCCTCAAAACAGGGGGGAAGCACTGCTGC
Source organism: Protopterus annectens (assembly GCF_019279795.1). Taxonomy (NCBI): domain Eukaryota; kingdom Metazoa; phylum Chordata; order Ceratodontiformes; family Protopteridae; genus Protopterus; species Protopterus annectens. The sequence goes on from NC_056739.1 coordinate 1,520,909,206, forward strand.
ATACTTTGGACATACACAGACAACTGCGCTACTACTTGGACAGAACTAAGGCCACCAGAAAGTCTGACCAACTGTTTGTAGCCTATGCTGCTGGAGTACAAGGGAAAGCAATCTCCAAACAAACAATTTCCAAATGGATTGGACACTGCATCAGATTCTGCTATTCTTTTCATGGAAAAGGTGTGCCAGCCAATATTAGGCCACACTCCACCAGAGCTATAGCCACATCCACAGCTTTCCTAAGAGGAGTGGCTACAAAGGACATTCTAGAGGCTGCTACATGGAGCTCCGTGCATACATTTACCAAGCACTACAACCTGCCTTTATACTCCAGATCCCGAGCAAGCTTTGCTTCGGCAGTCCTGCAGGGCATTTTAGCTACACCATCACTTTCTTAGTTCCACCCACCCCCAGCTTGGCTATGGTATTCAACCCATATGTTATGACTGCAGTTGCATTCTTGAAGGACATAGTACAGTTTTGTACCTACCATAAATGTAGATGTCCGATAGATATGCAACTGCAGTCGGATTTTCCCACCCTCCTACCCCTCTGCAACCTTCTTTATGGGTCCACTACCCCTATTCCTATTTGCTGGGGGTTTCTCCTATGGTGTATCTGTTTATTACTGTTGTGCATGTCTGGAATTGTTTATCCATTCACCAAATTTAGCCTTCCTAGGAGGGCACCTGGCATCTGAGGCAAGAAACACTGAAGAAGATGGCATCAGCCGATGCCTTTATACTCCAGCTGTTCTGACGTCGGAGAGGAGGCGACACCAGCCGACGCCGGACCCAGACTTTGGAATCCGGCCGACCGAGGGCTGCCTGAGGCAGGACAACCCATATGTTATGACTGCAGTTGCATATCTATCGGACATCTACATTTATGGTAGGTACAAAACTGTACTTTATACCTTACATTATCTAATAACATACCAAAGTTCTTATCATTTTTGTGATGTAAATTTGGTATACCTGAAAGCAATATTCTAACTTCAGGAGTCGAAGTAAAATGAAAAAAAATCCATTTTTAATGTACTTTTTCTTGATTTTATGTAGTCAAGGATGGCACTGAATAATAAAGATGAACTGTTTTACTTAGCAGTCTAGATTATTCCATTCAAATAATTTCCTTATTCTTCAAACAAGTGTCGTCTTCTTTCAGATCAATTACTTCAGCTATTCCATCAAGGGAGCAAAGTGGAGGTCCCATGCCGCGTGTACTCTTCTTTTTAAATACTTCTTTATATAAGATCTTTTGTCCCCATCAGTTTACCTTAATAACTACTCTGGCGTGTGTACAACAGTGTGTCTGCAAGTTGCGGGTATGGGTGCTTGCTAGTGACACAAGAATTCCTTTGTTGATTTAGTGCTTTTTATGGCTTAGATAATAAAATGAAATGCTTGCCATTTAATCTTTTAACCATATCACTTGGATAGTAATTATTTCCCTGAACAGATGAAGGCATACTGCAGAATTAGTGAGAATTTGTTTTCCTCCAGGTAGATCCTGGTACCCTGAATGCATGAAGATGATTAAAAATAGTAATAATTCATTGTATTGAAATGTTAATAGAAACATATTTGAGTGCCAACATGAATATAATATTTTCCAGTCTTCCTGATACATATATTATTATTAGAGTTTATTTTGAAAAAAAAAATCCCTTTCCCTTTGCATTTTCCTTCTTAATTGTGAAAGAGTCCCTTTCATGTTTGCATTTTCCTTGTTAATTGTGTTTTTTCCTGTCTCTGTATTAATATTTAAAAACTACAAGAGTTATCAGTAATGTAACCCTGACTAAAACAAAAAATAGTAGTGAAGAATGCCAATGCTGAGTTACTCAAAGAAATATCTATTAACAGATTAAACACCTTTGTCAAAGTATTGACTTCCACATAATCCTTCTGATTCTGAGGAAGTCATTCATTTGATGAAAGCATTTTCTTTTAGTTGAGTTTATGTTTATATTTAAATGCTTAGAAGATCCAAAGGCATACAGCAACACTTTCAAGGGTTAAATGAAGACAACATGACAATGTTTGAAAATCAGTATGTAATTAAGAAGTTACTATTATGTGAACAGAAAGGCAGTGGCTATAAAGGGAGAAAATGAGCATCTCTGTATAATGCATAAATAATCAGTACACAGTGCTTGAGTGTATGTCCATACTTGCAATATCTAAGTAATGTTAAAAAAACATAGCCTAGGAGAATTGTCTTCAGTTTTTCAAGTACATATCGTCAAGGTTGAGATGAACCATTTGCTTAGACTTGTTTTGACTGCTTTATTAAGAAACATCCATCTTTCTTTACCTAACATCTGCATTGCCTTAAACAAATTGCTTACAAAGCAAAACAATGTTATAGTAGCATTTTTTTTAATCTAACTCTAGCATTCTTGCAGCCAAGAAGTCTTTGTTGCTTTTTTAATGTATGAGCTACATTCTGTGTAGATGGGACTGTGTTCAGTTTCACACTGAGCATCTCTTCATGGCCCACCCACCCTAAGAAAAGTGATTTAATAAAAGATAATGTAAGATGACCAAAGCATGCTTAAGGTACTCCTGTGGTAATTAAAGGCTTAGAGTCATGGTGCAGTGTAGGCAGGACTGATGCTTGTGGTGATGCTGTTGTACATTAAGGCCTGGGGTTTTAGGTACACCACTTTTCTGTCATGTATACAGCTGTAATGGTAGTAACACGTGAATCTTGCAGAATCAATATGTGGTTGTCCACTCTCCCTGCTGTGATACACCATGCAGTGACCACTGGGAAGTAATATCCAAGGAGAAATGCTCTTAAGAAATGTGTCGTATCTTTAAAATATACCTAACCAGAAGCTTAACCAGCATTTTTTTTGATCTGTACACTTTTTTAATTTTATTTTATACATTATCCTGGTAAATCCACTAGGCACAAGTGTCCCTTTTCAGGGGCAAGCTGGGAGCACTTTCTGGTTAATTGACTTGCACAGAGTTGCCTAGTTGACAAATGGAGGTGGAGGAACTTACACCCTGTACCCTCGTCCAGAATGCAGCTCCATCCCCCAAGTACAGCCACCACCACCCACCCCAGATTATGTATGATTTTTCGGTTAGCATATTTTTTTCTATACTGAAAAAACAGACTATAATGAGTAACTTCAGCAAAAAAATTGTAATTTAGGCACTTTGAAAACAGTTTAAAATTTATAAATTGAAACATTTAGCATAGTTTTGTTTTAGCACCTTTTTTAATTTACAATCCTGCATATCTCATTTCAGACAAGAAGTGAAATTTTCTAAAACAACATATGCCATGTGATAGGCATACGCCTGCTTATGTCCTTGTATCTGACCAGGAACCTAGATAGTATTGTGCTAAAGAAGGGTGAATAAGCAATGTAGATATCCTGACTCAGAAAAAAAGTTACTAATCACCCATAAATTGGGTCTACAGCTATTAAAGAAGTAGCAAAATATATTAAAATAGTTCATTCCAGTTTTTGCTGCTGTAGAATCCATGTTTTAGAGTATGTAAATGTGGTTTAGTGAGTAAAGTCTCTGCTTTACAACCCCATTGTCTATGTTTCAGCCCTAATTTCTGGTTGCGGTCATAATAAAGACTGCACATTCCCCCTCTACCTGGGTGGGTTTTGGTACTGCAGTTTCCTACCAGCTCCAGAAAACATGCTAGTTGTCTGGATACTGAAAACTATTAGTAGTCATGCATTTTCCCTTACCCATGAGGCAAGCAATATGACTAGGAAGATATTGTGGTAGACGTCTCCACTTATCTGGCTAACAAAACAATAAGAAAACACAGACATGCACATACACATATGTACATGTGTGTGTATGTATATATATATAAATATATATATATATATATATATATATATATATATATATATATATATATATATATATATATATATGTATATATGTATGTATAGATATATATATAGATACACACACACACACACACACACAAAGCTCCAGCATACAATTGTAGAATAAGCCAAAGAGTTTCATGAGGAAGACTTGGCACTTGAGTTTCTTGCATGGAACAGTCTTCCTAAAGAAATCATGGAGTCAAAAAAAATGGAAGAATTAAAGAATGTATGAGACAATTTATTTTATTTTTTTATTTATTTTACATTTGTTGACTGGGCTAGTCTAGCTGGATACATGTCCATTTTCAGTAGAGGCCCAGGGAGATAAGCTCCAAGCAGATAAAAAGAGAAAATACAATACTTAAACAATACTATACAAAATTTCAATGCTTAGACCATTTTTTTTTTAAATTGCAATACATTGGAGAATTAAACTTATATGGGAAGAAAAAATTCAATTTAAGTAGAGTGGTATAGAGTCAAAGCATAGTTTAAGATACAACAATTTTAGATACACACAAGGTCTGAAGATGATAATATTTAGGCCAAAGAAAGAGAGATGGAGGCATGAGAAGGTTATGGAAGAAAAAGAATAGGAAAAAAATGCACTGGCTAGTATATGTTTGGTTTGCATAGAAAATTGTTGTAGAGGGCACATGGTACAGGAACAAGGGTTGAAAACAAGATGAGAGAAATAAGGAGATGAAGTAGGGTTCAGTCTGGCATGAGGAAGTTCTAATGTAGGGAAAAGTAGTAAATGTACTGGGAAATGCACTTTATCTCTTGTAAGAATAATGGACATGCTATGTGGGCCATACAATTCCTTATGTGAAACAAAACAAAAACGAAAAGTCAGTAGAGTGTTTTTCACATGCTGTGTCTGATGTGAAACTTGGCATAGAGTAAAAGTTATAATTTCTTAAGGAAGCAGAAAGGGGTATGTGGCATAGTTATATAATTAATGAAAAAATAGGGAGGTGGTAGGTAACAGACTGCAGAAAGCATAAAGGAGGAGAGCATTAATGCAGAGGGGAAGGCGGAGTTTATATGTGGAGAGCTTATGAAAAGGGACATGAAGACTGCAGACAAGAAATGGACAACTGGAAGATAGAAGTCAAGAAAAGACTTGAGTGGGACAGGAGTTGTCAGGAATACCATAGGGAATGGGTGGATGTTCAGAAACTTATGGTACATGCTTCATTACATGGCTTTCAAAAGCTGTATAGATATCAAAAGGAGAGCATAATTTAGTCCCTAAAATTAGGATGTGTCACTCTGGGTGAAAAATGAACACAGCTGCCTTGTGAATTAAAACTGAATATGAACGAATTTTGCATTCTTTCCCTTTTATGGTATCTTTCCAGGTGCTGCATTTTCCAATAGCAACCTAATAACATCCTGTGGGTGTATTGTCAGTCATCATAATTTTCCATAGGTGTGCCTCCCATGAATGTGAGAGACAGAGAGAGAAAGAAAGATATTTTGTGTGTGTGTGTGTGTGTGTGTGTGTGTGTGTGTGTGTGTGTGTGTGTGTGTGTGTGTGTGTGTGTGTGTGTTTACCCAGGTATCAGTTTCTATGCTTTGCTGTCCTTGAGTCCTGATTAATTAATGAATTCATTTTGCAATCCTGAGTTTCATCAAGAAAGTTTAATAAGCCAATTACTTTAAGTACTTCTATAGAGATCATTTTCTGATGTTTGTACTTGCAAGTTGTTGACATGACTGTCTGAAGTGGGCACACCTGCATTTCAGTATTGTACAAAAAATGTGGTATTAACTAGTTAGGACATTTTATATTTTTGAACCCCAAACCTTAAGTATGTAACTGAACTTCCTTTTACATTTGGTAGATTTTCCACAAAGGCTGTGTATGGGTGTGTGTGTGTGTGTGTGTGTGTGTGTGTGTGTGTGGGTTTAATAAGGGTTACAATATTCTTTAGTGTAGAAAATCATTTCCTCATCTCCCCATCTCTGAAAGAAGAGCAACGCAGTCTATTAATTAGCCTATTTGCATGTAGAGCATGGAGCACTTGAAATAGTTAGGAGTGTTGTCCCTAAAATGCTTCCATCATGGTAGTCTCCTTGGAAAAATTCTAGTTATCTTTTATTTAGCTGTTTTAATTTTTTTGTTCTAACAATTAAAAAAATGTCAGTGTAACACTAAATATCTGAAGGATAATCAAGATGATGAAAATAAAAGAAATTTTTGCATGTTGAATATTGCCTTTATGATGTGATATAAGGATTGTAGTTATAGGCATACCTGTCAACCTGTTAGAGCAAGAAATCTTGACAAAGTTATATATTTCTGCTTTTCTGTTAACCTGTAATGACTGCGACACTGATATTTTGCTGACGTAAGAGGTTCGTGTTTGCCCTTTTGCTAACTTGTAACTACTGCAGTGCTGATTTTATACGAACAATATGCTACTGTTTTACCATAAAAACTGTACTATCTCCTGAATTTTGTTTGCCATTGACATTTCATGAACTCCTTGAATAATGCTTTTTAGGCTCAGGCTGAGGCTGAAATGAGTCCTACTCCTTTCATCTGGTCAACTTCTCAAACAAAATCAATAAGTAATATTGTTAAAGATATGTGAGGCCAAAGGTCACTCATCAGAGGATCAGATAGCCCTTACTGTGCAGAATGTCATCATTTTTAGTTAGAGCTCTGAGTAATAAATGCAGTGTTACCTCATCACATGGAAGGCACGGTATTGAGTTAGTGAAAGACCTAGCTGTAGACTTCTCTATTTGTTACTCAAGTGTTATTCCTGGGCAGTAAAGCAGCACTAATAGCACATGTAGAAGTCAAACCTCTTCCTCCCTTTTCCTCAGTATCTCTTGTATTATGAATAGCACACTGTACTTAAGAGAGAACTCTTTTTATGTTTTGGGCTTGCAGTGCTCTGTTCTATATATGCCATATTGTGAGCAGCACATCAGACTCCTGAAAGGAAAATTACTGATCAGAGCTTGAAATATTATGAAAACAGTGTTAATTAACCATTCATGCAAGAGTGAAACCCATAGCACAATCCCCTCTCTATGTACTTTGTATTGTGGACAGCAAAGCAGTTTCTAAATGTAAAATGATGTGTAAAACCATTTGTAAGCATGAAACAAGGAGCATTCACCTGACAGATTGTGCTTTGCACTGTCAGGCTTATTTGTAGGACTGGAATTAAATTTGTATAGGCTTGGAAGGTGAAGTTGTGATTACACATACAGAGAAGGGTATTTTTTTTTTTGTAACCAAATGTTTGTGTACAGTTGAACAGAACATTCACCAAGGAGAAAACTTCTCGTAACAATGCTTCTGCCAGGACACAAGTTGTACTGCTTTAACTCTGGCGCTTATATGTAGTACTGCAGGTTGAGCACTTCTGAACCAGCATGTACTACTGCACAGGCTTAGCATGAGGCTAGCCAGCTGTAGAATATAGAAATATATGATGCAGCATTTGGTGTTAATACTTAAAGCAAGCAATGACATGTGAGATAGTGGGAATAGATAGCTATAGTGGTATGATGATGTAATGGGCTACATCAGTAGAATCCAGTCTGATAAAAATGACAAAGCACACTATACAGATCATGAAATATGGTCGTATTGGTAGCTTCTTTATCACCACACAGCAAATGTTTTGATCCATTTTGAATTGAGTTTTCTTTGTGTTACCATCCATCCAATTTGCTATTCATTCTGAATTATATTTACTTTATCTTTCTTGTTCTTTGCATTCATTTACTGTTTAGCTTTCAGTCACCAATTTTTGTTTTACATTTGTAGTTCAGGTTTGTATCACAGAGATGTAACATCAATGACCTTCCCTGATAGATGCCTTGTTGGCACCATATGCTGTACCAGTCACTGTACACCAAAAAATCTTTCCTTGTGTCTGTACCAATGCATTTTGATGTGACATTCCAGGGTGATAAGTGCACACCTCCCCAACCCAAGTATAAATGTTCATTTTTGTTGCTGACATAATTCAGAGCACATTTTGTCTCAGGTGAAACTGTACATTTGCATGCCTAAGCAATAAAACACACACACACACACACACACACACACACACACACACACACACACACACACACACACACACACACACACACACTCTCTCTCTCTCTCTTTCTATATGTATATATATATATATATATATATATATATGTGTGTGTGTGTGTGTGTGTGCATGTAATGTATCTGTGCCAGCAGAAGAAAGAGTGGCTATTACCATTATACACATATATGTATGTACACTCATGTGAGTGTGCAAACATGCACACGTACACACACACACTTCTATATATCAAATCATTGATCACCATACATTGGATAAAAGGGATTATTCCAAGGAGCAGCAATCTCAGACTAAGTTTATGTAAGTTCACATTTTTGGTCATGCTTTCTTGGAAATCCTGGATTTGCACTAATTAGAATTTCAAATGGTAAACCTAAATAAACAAAATTAGATTACCAAATGCATTTAAAAAAATTATACCCCACCAGTTATAGCTTTAATGGCTGACAGTCCCCTCACCCTGTCAAATTACCAAATCCAGTAACATTATATCAAATGTAGCAGCCAAACAAAAATGATTTATTAGCTGTACTAGGTGCCCAATATCCCATAAGTAGGTCTCCGCTGTCTTCAGGTGCTCCCTTAAATAACAGTCAACATATTTTGAAAAACTTTTAATCAGACCTTATCCCTGACACAGTTTGTCACATGGTCAAATTGTCATAGTTATATGTTTTAGGAAGAACTTAAATAGCAAGAGTCATAGTACGCCCAACCATTAAATATGTATAGGTCTCCATATCAGTAAACTGACTGAGCTCTAGTTATTTTAATACATTATCAACTTCTTTCTTAAAGGTAACAAAATTATATGGATAGTTTTCTAGACACTCAGAAAAATACACCACCTGACACCATACATGCTGTCAGTCTCAGTGGTGCCCTAAACACTAAAGCCCTAAGGCAACCAAACACACTTCCCAGGACTCCCATCACATGAGACTCCATTCTAACACATACTGATGCCCCTCTAACCAAGATGAACAAGGAGAAGATCACTATTAGTTGCCTGTCTGGAGCCTGGATCTGCCAAGTCATACACGCACTCTTCTGCCACTGGTACCAGTATGATTCCACCATAGTCCATGTAGGTGTAAATGGATGTCTCACTCTCTGTATTCCAGGGAGATGCATTATGGAGCTTTCAGACTGTGTGTCTCAGGCTGGTACGAGCCTAGCATTGAGCAGCATATTGCCATCACAGAAGATGATGCCACAATGAGTAAAAAATTATTGATTTCAAAAACTGGCTGTCTTTCTGGTGTCATTCTAAGAGGATCCAATATTTGTCAGCTTGGGAGGCTTTTGAATACTGGCTAAAACTTTATACACCACCATAGTGCTTTTTTTAGGCAATGCCAAATTGACAAACTTACCGACACAGCAAAATCAGCTCAACAAAACCTCAATGTGTTACTGTTCAATGCCAGGAGCCAAGCTAAAAAAAAAAAAAAAAAAAAAACTACAGTCCCTCCAAGCCCTCCTCACACTTGAGAATGTAGACATTTGTGCAGTTACTAAGACATGGTTTTAAGTGGCGTACAGTCTCCCAGCAGTGCAAGCCTTCATTTCTTCCAGACTTTTAGAACAGTAGCTATTTGGACAAGGGGTAAAGATGGAGGTGTCTGTACATTAGTAACAAGCATGCCTCTAGGGTGGTCAAAAGGATGGGGTTGACCCCATGTAAGCAAATGCTTACAATCCCGAACACTTAGAACAGCGATTTTTTTCCAAGGGAAAAAAAATTGCTGTTCCACAAAACAACTTTAAAACATTACATAAAGTGGGGAGCTTGGGGGCTATGCCACCCATACCCCGTCTACTTAAATATACCAACTCCGAGATCACACTACAGTGACAAAAACGGCAAAGTAATGGAAGCGGCTTATGCCGCTGTTTCGATATTTGGCTGTTTTGTGCTTTCAAGCTTGATTAAGATGCATTTGAAAGAATGTGTCTTCGATCACATAATGGGAATCCGTGCAGATCATGGTGGACAAAATCCTGTACTATATACTAGCTAGCTGTAGGTCACCCTCCATGTCCCAAAGAGCTCACAGTGCATACTTGAACCTACTGGAGACGCTTGACATCCAACCGAACACCCTACTCATGGGAGACTTTAATTACCCCTCTATAGACTGAGAATAATACACAGCCTCCAATGTACAGGCACAGAGATTCCTGAAATTTATAAATGCAAACACCCTTGACCATTAGTGAATATGCCTACTAGAGTCTCCAACATACTAGACCTCATGCTCAATAGTATGGGAGAAGACTGTGCCCCTGAATGTCTCATCCGCCCTGATAAGCTCCAACCATAAAGCTGTCTCCTTTAGAATTAAAATTGATTCTGTAATCCCATTAAAACCAGTAACAGGAACTATTCCAAGGCAAACTCTGTACCACCATGTCAATGGCTGCACAGAAGCTGCTGTACCTTCCAGAGGTAAGCCCCAGAAACAAACCACCCTGGCTGCATCCCAAGTTAAACAGGATATGCAACAAAAGGGAAAGAAATCAATGCAAAAATCACAAAGGCTAATTCCTATAAAGATAAGTTCTCATCATAGTAAACAGGCAACTAAGAGGACTAATTAGCTCCAGCAAAGCCAATTTTGAGGTTAGGATAGCCTCCCAAGTGAAAGATAACCACAAGGCTTTCTACAGCTATGTCAGAAACCTCAAGGGCATTACATAACAATGTGCTGAACTGGTAGTTAATGGTGCCACATTCACCGAGTCTGGTGATATAGTGAACCTATTACTGGACAAATTCAGTTCCAACTTTACCCCCCTCTCACCCCCAGCCATTCCCCCAAAATACCCTCAAACATAACCACTCCAACTGTAACTTGGGAGCATGTACTGCCTGCACTCACTTAAGCCAGGAACATGGCCTCAATGGGCCCCAGTAACATCCCAGGATGCCTCCTGAATAGTCTTAAGTATGACTTAACAGGACCCCTGGAGTCATTATTTAACTATAGTCTTAAAACAGGCTTTATGCAACAAGACCTAGAGGACTGTGATGGACATTCCCATTCATAAAGGAGGACCTTCAACAGATCCTGGAAACTATATTCTCATTAGTTTGACTAGTCTTATTTACAAAGCCATGGAAATAAATAACATAGAGATTATTGACTATGACATAGGGGACCTCCAGACACTGGATCCATCCCAGTTTGGCTTTGTCAAAGGAAGGTCATGCTTACTGGATCTGGTGGACTTCTTTGAAAAGTTCACTAAGGCAATGGATGAGTGGAAAACAGTGCATACTCCCTACCTAGATCAGGATAAGGCATTTGGTATAGTATTCCACTTGATCATTGTCAACAAACTTATGGAACTAGGTATAAACCCCTTTGCCACACACTGGACCCTTTTTAACCTCATCTTATTGATTCCTATAGTTATCATACAGTGTTTTGTATGCCCTACTAATTATCCTGTTTTTAACAGTAGCTTCAGTTTTAAATTGTACTAAAACTCTACTAGTGCAGTTCTTTCATCCCTTTCTCTTTGCCTATACTCTTGACATAAATCCTAGATAGGGAAGGCAATCTCTAGCATGCAGTCCGAATATATTCTTTGCCTCTTCCCATTATTACCTTTCCCCCTCTAATTATTTGCTCCCAGTACCCTTGGTTTTCTTTAGTAAATCCCATCCCCCTCTTTCCTATTCTCTGTACCCCTAATTGCAGTTATTCCTATCAGTAGAAACGTCTTTCTCCATTCTGGAGTTGGTAGTTCTTAGAATACTTTCTGCTGTTTTATAAGTATAACATATCTTAACTTGTAATCTTAAGACCACACGGACACATATGATGACAGTTTATGTGAGGGTGATATGAGAGGGCTTATAGAAAAAAAAATGTAACAGCAGGTGTTACAAATTAGATAAAACTGAACATGAAGCCCTGAACGGACTTGAACAATTCTGATACAGTAATGAAGAGCGTTGATAAAGCTGGCTGCTCACCTGTCAGCAGTATGGCCCAAGATAAAATGAATGTAATGGAAATGTTAGACAATAAGTATAACATATCTTCACTTGTAATCTTAAGACCACATGGACACATATAATGACCGTTTATGTGAGGGTGATATGAGAGGACTTGCAGAAAAAAATGTAACAGCAGATATTACAAATTAGATAAAACTGAACATGAAGCCCTGAACAACTTAAGAACAATTCTGATATAGTAATGAAGAGCATTGATAAAGCTGGCTGCTCACAGCAGTATGGCCCAAGATACAATGGATGCAATGGAAATGTTAGACAATGGAGATATGTTCATAGGTGTGCACTAGGCTAAAAACCACTAGGGCCCTTATAAGGATAGCCACGCAACCCAATGTAACCCACAAACTTGGTTTATATTTGATTTACAGGGAGTGATTTACCAACTGCCTCTGTCCATCAGAGACATAACAGCCACACCAGGGGTGAACTTCTGATTACGCATCCATCAGTCCAAGTTGCACTTAAATAGGAATAGGGAGGAACTCTGCTTCACATGGATGGGGAGCCTGCTTCAGAGAATGGGAATTCTCTGAGAAACATATCTGTCTCTCCAACATGTCCCATTTCTGTTGCACGCAAAATTTAAGTCTTTTAATCTAGTAGTTCTGATGTTTATTTTGCAGATGTGCAAATAGTTAATCAAAACACGGTCTAGGGAAGCCTTGTTTGCCAGCAAAGATCACTTCTCAGAAGTCTGTATTACACCGACTAATGAGGCAGACTTTGAGGTGATTAGCTTAGAACATTGTGTTAACTATGTATTCTTTTTGTAAGAAACCTTTGTGGATGCTCTAGTTGCTGCATGTGTCTGGTCAGGTACATACTGAAAGGGGCACTATACTCTGTGATGGGTCTGATGAGGGCCCTAGTACATGTGATATGATGACCTTGTTTATACATTGAGCAACATAGATGGATTTTCTTACTCCCTTGGACACACATTGGTCAAAGGCTAGGTTACCATCTACAGGAGTTTCTAGATCTCTGACTGAATCAACGTTTTATTGATGACAACGTTACCAGGGGATGCAGACTTTCTAAAAGGTGCTATAATGCATGTCTTGGTATTGAGTTTTAAGCCATGGCTTTGGTATCACGCATTTGTATTATACCTTCCTGAAGGGTGCTGTCATATTGGGGAGAGATTCAATGGCAGCTCCCAGTTTGCAATCATCCTCAAACTTGGTTAACCAGAGGCCTTTGATATTTATTTATTTATTCCAGTTTGATTACCCAGGAAGTCCACTTGGTCAACATGGCCCATTTTCAGTGGAGGCGTGGGGAGAAAAGCTCCAAAAATGCATAAAAAATATTACATACAGGATTTCAACACAATCAAGAATTTAGAAAACATTAAACATTTGTCAGAATACGATTTCAAGGAATACAGGACAGTATGAGAGTACAATTCATATTTAAGTTATGGTTACTACATTTGCATAGTATAGCAGTATTTCTTAGAGAGTCCTAAAAGATAGTTAAGGTTGAAAGGAAAGAGAAATAGTGGTAGCGTTTTGCGTGAAAGTATTAGAGATAGAAATTTATGCTCAATATTTACAATATTTACATGTTTTGTTGAGCAGGTATAGTTATGGGAGTAGAAGGATTGTGTAGTTATTTACAAGTTTTGTTGAGCAAGTATAGCTGTAGGAGTAGAAGGATGGGAGTAGAAGGATTAGGTGGTATTTACCAGTTTTGGTGAGCAAATCTAGCTCTAGGGGTAGAAGTAGTAGAAGTAGTTAAGTAGAGGGATAAAGCTGCAGGAGAATTGCAGGGAAAGATAGATATAGTTGAAGGAATAAATCTATAGGAGGAAGATAGGGTAAATGTATAAGAAAGAGGAGACTCTTATACTAGAAGTGGTTCCAGATTAAGTAGGAAGGAGGCAGGGGCATTTCCATTTAGTAGACAGGTGTTTGAAAAGTAGGGCCTTGAAATTTTCAGTGTTTGGGATGGTTCTAAGTGGGGGGGGGGTCCATTTGTTGCCAAGGGCATAGGAGACGAGCATCTGGCCGGCAGGATGTTTAGGTTTGTGGATAGAAATTAAGTTCTGATGTTCAATTCTAAGGGCTCTGTTGGGAATATAAGGTGGAAGGATATTGGTTAGAGCAGGGCATTTAGCAGGATAAAATATGAGTGAGTGCGCTATGGAGAGTTGTAGGTAATCTAAGTGGTTTGGTAGTTCTAGCCAGTTCAGGGATTGTAGGGGGAGGCAGTGATGAGTGGAGTTTTTGGCTTTGGAAGCAAATTTAGGGATTTTATTGTAGCAGCTTTCTAGTTTAGAGGTGGTAGAGGAACACAGGTTGGTTAGGAGAGGTGCACCATATAGTAAGGAAGGAAGGAGAAATGTAGAGGCTAGAGTGTGCCTTTTTGTGTTAGAGAAAAAGTGGTTGTTCCTATACAATGTACCTAGCTTTTGGTGGGGTTTTTTTTATGTTTTGTTGTACATGTATATCGAACTTTAGTTGTTCGTCAACAATTATGCCTGGAAGTTTAGAAGAATTGACAACTTCTATAGGTGTGTTTGCTTGGCTGAGGATTTTGAAGTCACTTTCATTGAAGGAGTAGTTCTTAGAGGGTGAGAATAGAAGAATTTTGGATTTGCTAGCTTTAAGAGAGAGGTGGTTTTGGTGCATCCAGTTTTCAGTTTTGGAGAAGGCAGTCTGGGTTTTAGACAGCAGTTTAGGGAGGTTTGAGGCAGAGCAGATTAGGGTATAGTCATCTGCATATTGAATGATTTTGGTGTCTGGATATTGGCTTTAACATCCAAGAAATAGATGCCAGAGTGGAGTGGGCCTGGCAAAGAGTCCTGGGGGACACTGCTGGCCTCATTGTGGAGGTAGTGTCACAGATTCTAACCTCCTGGGACCTGTCAGTGAGCCAGCTAGCTATCCAGGTGCTTCAACAATGTATTAGTTTAAGGGTGTGCACACGTATGCAGCCAGCTTATTGTACATTTTTTTATTTTTTATATTTTTTC
>NC_056739.1:1521278852-1521283852 GCF_019279795.1 Protopterus annectens
TTCCTTACATCACACCTACAACATAGCTCGTCCTGTCTCTATACATAGCTGTCCATTTCATGCATGTGCCCACTGGACACATGTAACCCTTGTAATATGCATCACAACATATTCCTTTTATCCTCACCCCTGTCCCTCACTCTCATGATCCTGGTATGCACATCACTCCTAAATGGCCCAGGTACACCTGATGAGGACGATCCCATTGTACACACAACACTACCAGTCCCTGTATGGTTACCCCATGTACCTTTATCATGATGATGATGTAGCACACAGCACCTTGCAAGAGTACTGTTCACACATAATTATTGGACAGGTACTGTTGTGTTAATGTACATTACATGCAGAGAGTGATGTATACGGCCAATGTACAACTATTTGCGTGTATGAATGACATATATCTGTCTGAGGGAGTCTTGAGATCACATAGAACAACACTACTACATAATACATGCGTCGCTGGTGTTTCCCATTTCATTCATTTGTAATGCTTTGTTGCCACATGGTATGTTCCTGATATATCTCTATATATGTATGTTCCTATATGCTGGACATAAACACTCTCAAAAACATCTACATGATGGGATACATTCCTATACTGTTGAATGACTGCGCTGTATGATATGTTTGTGGTACTGTCTGTTGTCTGTATATCTGCCATGGCATATTGGTAATTCACATTAGCTGTGTGTGCAGGGTCTTGGTTCCGAGCCTTGCAGAGGATGCTTATTTGGTTGCAGGGCAGAACAAGGCCATTGGATACGGAGGGAGTAAGGCACATTAAAGCAGTTGGGAGCGTGTGTGTGTGGGTTTGTGCAGTGTTACTCACTGCTGACCTCTGGTTACAGCTTCTTACACTTAATTAGTCTCTACACTGCTTTACCAGTGCAATACTCGGATACAGATAGCCAAACAGACTTACACCCGCTCGCTCCCGCACTTGCAAATGCACCGACATTGGTGCTTGCATCTGACACTCACACCCCTGGGTGGGAGTGAGGACCACAGTATTACCTTGTGATGGCTATTACATCGGACTACATGACTACAGTATCGGGAATGGCTGCCCATTAGGCGATGGCATGGCATTCGACTGTACAGAATTGGTGGCCTGTCTAGTGAATTAATCATATTTGTGTGTTCCTCATACAATCTGCTCCTCTCTGGCTGATACATGGGAACCGAGACTCTTCAGTACAGAAAAGTAATTGAGTTTTGGAAGCCACATCCGTCGGCCGAGTCATGCTACCACATACCTATTATAGGTTTGCCACCTTTTCAATTGGCCAAGGTGGAACAGTGGGTTAACACCTGTCCCACTTTGCGAGGGACAGTCCCTCTTTAGGCAGTTGTGTCCTCTGAAAATAATCAAGACATAGCAAATGTCCTGAGACTACAGGACAAAATTATATCCTAAGTTTCTTTAATAGTTGCATAAAACAGTTATTTTATATATGAAACTTCTATATGTTATGTGAAGTAGCATAAGCAATTCAAATGTTACTAGAATAAGCTTTTATTTGTGCAAATAATTAAAATTCTGTACTATGCACAGCTGTAGGTATGTTTTGTTCTGGAAAATCTGACATTTCTACAGAACATGTCCCACTTTGGGCATTTGAAAATGTGGCAACCCTATAGGACCTTTATGTAATGGTGTCAGATTTTGCAGGGCAAAACATACCCACAGCCAGTACAAATGAGGGTACTTCACTGTTTTGCCTAAATAAAAGGTTATTCTTGTAGCATTATAGTTGCTTATACTGTTTCTTATAACATTTAGGTGTTTCAGATACAAAATAATTGTTTTATGCAACTACTACAGTCAATATAGGGTATATTTGTTCTAAATCACAGGACAATTGCCATAATTACAATTATTTTGCAGGACACAACTGCCCAAAGGGGAGTGTCCCTTGCAAAGGTGGACAGGTGGTAACCCAAACCCTATTATTCTATCATCTTTCTAAGGTAGTCGGCGGAATATGCACTTTCTGTTACTATCAGACCTCTCATATGAATGGGGAAGAATGAACACTGAATCAGGAACACTGCATAATAACATCAGGGCCACATTTAGAAGTTTGGTGCTATTAACCTGACACATTGACAGACCCAGACCATATGTAGTCATACACATTGAGGTACATGCTGTTTATGATTCTTATATGCTGTCATTATTCATTATGTGTATTCTATCACCTTTCGTCCTAATATCACTAGTTCTAGGAGGGTTTAGGTGGGACAGAGTTAGATTCTGAGTCGTAATCACGGACGTCCCTGGTAATTGGGGACAGTTCTATGGTATGGTCCCTATGTGTTTCCCCAATGGTTTATGGACTATCCAGTGGATGTGCTGTTAGGGTTTGGGAGTTATGGGTGTCTGCTATGCCCACATTGGAATATTACTTACATCCACAGGGCGGTCCTAATATGACTCTGCCAGCCAACACCTGCACGCCTAAGCCCATAATCGTATACCCATAGTTCCCCTACCTGCCACTCCTCAACAGCACTCATCCTTACTGTGGGCACAGGTAGGGTATAAACACACCACTACACACTGCCCACTCTCCCCGTATCGGGTCACATGTGCGTTGTGTCGACCCATGTGTTATCAAGCTTGCACGACCTACTGGTCCGTGTACATCTACAGCCTGAAAAAGACAGGTCCAAGTAAAAAAACGGATAAAAACTAAAGGCAAGGAAGCAGTTTAGCAGATACAAACACGGGCTTTAATCCAAATAAATTGTAAGCGCTTTCGGTCAAGCCACTTGCTCAACCTTCATCAGACAAAACAACATTGTTTGATGTGCAGTTTAAATACTAAAAATACTTAGTGTCATAATTAGATGATTGAATAATTCAACAATTAGATAAGCAGACAAACAATGAAATTAAAAGGACTAGCTGACAACTAAAACTTTTTTAATACTAGCAAACTCATCACTTCTAAATAAGAGTAATTTAAACATACAATACAAAGTTGATACTTTCACTGATAAATTAATATATACATTTCATTAAAGAATAAATATTTTAGTACAAACAAATATTTATAAAAATAATATTTAAATATATATTAATTATGTGTTTTATGTACCTATTATACAGCATGAAAACAACAATTATCAAAAATTTAATGTAAAATGTAAATAAAAGGAGATCCTATGACGCCATGAAACAAACCTACACTACAATTAATTTCATATGGGCATAAGTAAAAATCAAGTAATCTGATTTTAAAAATAATAAAATCTCTAACTAATATTGTTACTTGAAATATAAGCAAATTTATATATATATATATCTGCAGTAACAATACTTCTACCTTCTAAGTGCTTTAAGTTTGAGTATACATCTAATGGATGCTATATCGTTAAGTCCTGGTGGAAAATGTGCATCCGTTCTCAGCTGCCAAAAGAGCTCCTGCTCTTCAAGGTGAAGCTGCCAGGGCCCTCCCCTAAGGGTATTTTCTATAATTTGTAATACACAAAACCTAAAGGTATGATGAGGACACTCAAGAACATGTTTGGCAAGTGCATTAGTTAAATCTCCCCTTTCCATAGCATATAGATGTTTGTAGACTCTTTTTTTGAATTTTCTCTCAGTCTTTCCTATGTAAAAGGAAGGACAATCAACACAGAGGGCCACATAAACGACCCCTTTGGAATCGCAATTGTAATTCCCATTCAGGAAGTATACCTTCTTGTTGATTTCGATTACTTTATTCAAATACATGAATCTACATTGTGGGCACCTCCCACATTTTCTCATACCTACTGTTTTATTTACTGTTTTATTATTGGGTCCCCCCGAAGATCTTTCTACCAAATTCTTCAGATTAAGCCCTCTTCTGTATGTAAACTTGGGACTAGTGCCTAATGATTTTACAAGACTCCTATCCTCAAGAATCAACTTCCAGTTTTTAGACACCACATTTCTAATAGCATTGTGATTGAAACAGTAAGTAAAGAGAAAACTAATATGAGGAGACAGGGAAGAACTTGTCATTATATTACACGCAGTAACAGTTCTACTCAGAATCCCTCCACCTAGTAAGGGTTTGAAATGTCCTTCTAATCTCTTACACTGCACTTCACGGACGATTTCATCTAAAAGGTTCTCAGGATAATCACGAGTAAGAAACATGTTCAAAATGTTGTTACATTCATCCATGAAATCAACTTCATCTGAAATCATCCTGGCTGCCCGAACAAGTTGCCCTTTTACAACACTCCTTTTCTGGTGTAAAGGGTGGCAACTATTGAAGTGTAAATAGCTATTTGAATGCGTAGGTTTTCTGTAAATATAAGACTTAAATTTATTATTGGGAGTATCCTTAACTATTTTAACATCCAAAAAGTTCATTTCCTCGTACCCTAATGTATATGTAAATTCGAGGAAACTTGTTGTACCCGAGATATAATCAATGAATTCAGGTATGATGTCTGATGAACCTTTCCAGATAAAACACATGTCATCTTGGTACCTGGTGTACCAGGTGACATGTGATTTGAACAGGTCACAGTTTAAGAGATGTTTATGCTCCCAATGGGCCATAACACTATTGGCAAAACTACAGCCACACGGGGAGCCCATTGCTATGCCTGTCTTCTGCAAATAAATTTGATTTTTAAAAAGCAGAAAATTATTTTTCAGCACCATTTCTAACAAGACCTCTACTAAGTTTATTACTTCATTGGGTGCCTTCCTCTCTAACAGGAACTCACATGTCCATTCAATTCCCTCCTGGTGTGGAATTACTGTGTATAAGTCTTTTACATCTACAACCAGGAAGATAAAATTGGAATTGAATTCTATGTTAAGATTCTCCAAAAAGGCCCATGAATCCCTACAAATTTGTGTTTCTTTGTTAATGTATGGTTTTAACAAATTATCTATGTATTTAGCACACGCATATGTAATGGACCCTCTACCATCCACAATAGGTCTTAGTGGGGGGGTCCAAAAAGTTCTTATGTATTTTTGGTGT